>NW_015150680.1:998645-1079550 GCF_000732505.1 Cyprinodon variegatus | reverse complement strand
TTAACAGATCTGATATGCTTAGACAATTTTTATTGTCATTTTTTACACACTGGGTGTCTACAAAATGATATTTTGTTCAGTACAGCTCTTAAGACATTTCCATTTTTTAAAGTGCAACAGTGATCCAATTTAAGCATGGTGATCAAATGTAAACATAGGACTGAGATATGATTAACAGATTTTTTCCAACATTCATCTTTTTTTTATTTTTTTATTCAACATTCAGCATTCTTATGGTAGTGGGGAAGTAGCTTTTTTGGAATCTGCTGGACCTGCATCCGATGCTTCAAAGCCTCTTCCCAGAGGGCAGCAGTTAGAACAGTCCATGGTGGGGGTGTGAGGGGTCATTAATAACTTTACAGGTTCGGGACACGCAGTGCTGGGATGAAATACCTTTTATGGAGGGAAGAGGAGCCCTGATGATCTTCTCTGCAGTTCTCACTATTCTCCTCACCTTTCAGTCTGCGGCGTTGTATTCCCTACAACACACAGTAGTCAGAACGCTCTCCATGGTGCTTCTGTAGAAGGTTGTGAAGATTGGTCAGGGCAGGTGGGCTGTCCACATCTGCCACAGGGGTTACAAGCACTTTTGTGCCCTTTTGAAGTGGTGTTTACAGTGCAGGTGAGGTTTTCTATGATGTGCAGCCCCAGGAATTTGAACAGTGGAGCGTGGTTAGGCCGATTTTTCCTTAAATCAACAATCTCCTTCGTTTTCTCCACATTCTGGATCAGGTTATAGTCTCTGCAACAGTCCACCAGCAGCTCCACCTCCTCTCTGTGCTGAATTATATTACAGTATATCATCTTTATTTACTGTTTGTCATGTATTGTCTGTGCTGACCTTTGGACCAAAGGTATAAGATAACCTTAATTTCTTTAGTAAATTTCTTGTGTTACTACATTTGAGAAGTTTAACTATTTGCTGCTGCATTCGAAGGGTTGCAGCTTAAGGGTTACACCTTAAGCTTTCTCACACTGATTCTTTCTTAAGAGATCACTCGAGGGAAACTCTTTAAATAACATGTCATAATGTATATGAATCAAATATCTATGAGACATGACAGATTTTAACAGAAATAGTAATCTTACTCAGACCACAGAATTTGCTTAGGGATACAGATGGCAACACTTACCAACCAGGCTTGTTTCTCCATGTAGTCAGCCCAAAATCACAGTTAATGCATTTTATCTTAATTCAGTCTTTCAGAACATAAACATTTGTAAATGAGGAGACAACCATGGATCTAGCCATATAAAACTATTACACATTGTCCCAGATAAAAGCACAGAAAACTGCCTGTTAATAAACTGTGTGTCCCATTTCATTTCCAAATCTCTGTCATGTACATAATGAATATGATTACTGTATATCCAGACAGAGGAACTGCCTTAATTAGATAAACTATAAACATTAATTTTAACACGTAACAGGCAGGTATTAGGGTTTAACAGATTCACATCAATTCTCATCAATTTACCAGCCCTTCATAATGCTATATATAGGCTGCATTTTTCCTGAGCCACTCAACATCCCAGACTGTGTGCATGAAGCTGCATGTTGCATAATATATTAACACAGTCTGTAATACAGTGAGGCTGCACTGCCAACAAGTTTTAAATATCTGGCATATATATATGCAAGAAAAACCTGCATCACTAATATTGTCACAGTGATCCGAAGGATCATCTTCCTCTGCTCCGATTTTTTTAACTTCATGAATCAACTATACAAGAAACCAGTTAATGCCAGGGGGTATAAGGACATTATAGAGGCGGAAACAAATACTAAAAGGTTTGCATATAAAAAAAAAAAAGGTAGAAAAATGTATTTGAAATCTTTTAATTTTTTAATTTCTTTGTTTAAGTTCCTTTTTAAGTTTAAGCTCTTTGCTCTGAATTAAATCAGGTATTCAATGCATTCAATGGCGGAGTGTTTTCCAGCATACAGATGAATCCTGAAAGCTAGCCTGCCCATGACCAGGCTTGCTGTTCAGAGTGCGTTACCTCATCAAGAATGAATTAAGCTTAATGGCAGAGGAAAGTCAGGGTCAAGCCTAGAGTTTATTTGCTAACCCAGTAATCCTGCTCCATGGTGCAGGCCTCGGGACCAGAGTATGCTACATCAAATGTTAGATCTCCTGCTGTATGGATCAACAGCAGGCCCAGTCACAGACAACATAAATACAAGAACAAATAAAATGTACCATTGGAACTATTATGCATTTGTGGGGTAATCCTAAAATGGTCATATTACCTATGTTGTTAAAAGCCACCTACAGAGGGATTTTGGTATGACTACTAATTGAGTCAAGTCTGAATCCCCTGTTCTTTCCTAAAATGCATCACATTGCTTTAAATTAAAGATTTATATACCGGTACAAACACCAAACCAAGGGTCACCATTTTGTCCCCGATGCTATACAGATACCACTTATTTGCCACCTCCAAATAAAAACAAACATGCAACTGGTTTTTGATGTGTTTGTAAAAGATTTACTGGAAGTAAACAGACAATTTAACTGCATGTACAAAAAGTTCAAATAACAAAAGCAGCATGATTTTTAAGCAAATGTGTTTGGGGAAAAAAAAAAAAACTGAATTGAAAGGGTGTTTTCAGATGATTTTCTTCACTGCCACAATTTAATATATTAGAATTCTTTGTAAATCTTAGTAATTTCACATTAAAAGCTAACAGCTATTGCAAACATTACAAATGCACTGATGTCAGGTCTTGGAGACAAAAAAAAACGCAAAGGGGAATAAGATTCAAAGCAAGTCACTTTTGTTTAGCGATGATTCAACTGAGACTTGTACAGGGTTAAAGCCAAGAACATTAAATTGTAATTTAAAAAGGTGCACATCTTAAGTACGCTAGTGTGCACCTTCAGAGATAATCAAGGGGGAAAAAACTGCCATTTAACTTTTACATTATGCTGATCAAAAGTCAAGTTATAAAATAGTTACAGGTTTGAAGACTGACAGGAACCTTTAAAATAAGAAAAAAAAAAAAGGCTTGGCATACAGGAGTGGTGAAACACTTTCAGTTTTCCAAAAGCGTGTTAATATAAGCTTTTAATGTGTAAAACAGTCGATCATACAGCTGCTGAAGATTGCAAATATGTGCAAAAAAAGACAAAATAAGTTTCCAGTGTCACCAACAGCTGCCATTTCCTTAAAAATTATTGCACAATAACAGAAATGGTAACTCAAACATTTAAATTAAGCCTACTCTTTGGCCCTGCAGTATTAAAAGGTTTAACCTGAGCCTAACTTCATCATTACCGAAAAGTACAAAATCATTTTAAAAAGCTGCAAAGAATTAAGGCTTAAATGATCAACAATTCACTTTTTTTTTTTTTATCAAGGCCTTTAACTCATGTTTCTCGTAGCCAAATAGCTGGATTCTCCCAATTCTTATTCATCTAGTCGACTGAAACTGGATCAGTTTTATGCTCAGGTCGAGTTTAGATGGGATCTGGTTGGGAGACTACCCTCCACTTTATCCAGTCAGGTGACCAACCAGTCCAGGATGCAGGGCCTGTTTCAGAACATCGGGTCGGTGTAGCTGGGGCATGTAAAGGGTTGGAGGGGGTGCTCCGGTGTAGCCGGAGGATGGGTAGGCTTGGCTTTGGATGGGGGAAGGGGCCATGTTCAATGGTGAATGGCTCTGCTCGTAGTACTGGCCTTCACACTCTTCATCCAATGGTAAGGCGAGACGCTTTCCCTTCTGCCTTCGATTGCAAAACCAGACTCTCACCACCTGCCACAGCAAGGTTCACCATTAAACCAACCAAGTTCAGAAACCTTTGTTTAAAAGATCATTAGACTTTTTTTATTTTCCTACACTTACATCTCTTTCTAGGCCCAGATCATCCGAGATCTGGGTTATTTCCTGGGTGTTTGGCTTTGGACATTTGATAAAGTAGGCCTCTAACGCAGAGCGCACAGCTCCCTCCAGACTGGTCCTCCGTTTTCTCTTCCTGGTTTCAACGAACACTCGCTCAATCTTGTACATCTGAGGAAAACCAGTGATGAGACTGTTGATTAAAAAATGTATTGTACCGTTACTCTACATGCCTGTGCCCAGTCATTGAGAGTCACTTTTAGATGCATCCCTTCCCCCCAAAAAACTGATAAAAGTATTACCAGGTATCTGAGGAGCTGTACAGTCAGGCAGAAAAAGTAACTCTTCATCACTAGACTGTAAATGCCATCACAAATTTAGCACAAATCTGAGTTCATGAGATAACCAGTTGGGTTTTCCCCACTAGGGGGCGCATTACAGGAGCAGATGGCTTTGATTCATGTTTGCTCAGCAGGAAGTTTAACTACTGTAGGCCTGAAAAGCCCAGCTCCATCAAGCCATCGGCCAGGCTTTTGTTTTCTTGCAAACTAGTTGGCAGATGTTACAAGCAGCACTTACATCCTGAGGATTGTCCGACGTTTCTGCCTCATCCAGCCATCTCTGCAGAAGGGGTTTCAGTTTGCACATATTCTTGAAGCTCAGCTGCAGAGCCTCAAATCGGCAAATGGTTGTCTGGCTGAACATCTTGCCTACATTGAGGAAAAAAAAAAAAAAAGGACAAGCAGCCTTTCAGTTTCTGAAGAAACTTGTTCAAACAATGTACAAAAACATTATAGACCAACAGTTTTCAAATATTAGATTTTGCGCAAAGGCTAAAAAAAAATTGCAATCAAATAAATTATAAATTGTGCCAAGACGGAAACCTACCATAAAGGTTACCCAGAGCAAGGCCAACATCTGCTTGAGTAAAACCCAAAGTAATTCGTTTGTGCTTTAACTCTTTTGCAAACTGCTCCAGTTCTTCAGTGGTGAGGATTTCCTGATGGGATATTTTCAGATTAGATAACCATTCCTATATTTTTGCGTATTTACATGAAAAGAAAATGACTGTTGACCTACCTCCTCTGAGTCGCTGCAGCCACCGCTTGAGGACCCACTGCTCCGTGCGTTGGAGGCCGGGTTCTGCGCCTGAGGCTCAGCAGGAACCTGGTTTGAGTTTACGCTAAAAAATGAGTTTCCCTGAATCCCGTTGCTTGGGGGTGAGGGGGACATGGAAGGGGACGATGCTGAGGACGCAGAGGGGTTTTGATTATTGCTCCCTGTTGGGGCAATGTGGGTGATCCCAGGCCAGAAGGAGGGGTTCCAGGCCGGGGGGTAGAAGACTCCATGGGTCATGCCTGTGGAAGGTGCTAGAGTCGGATACTGCTGAGCCTTCATGTCGGTAGAATAACCCTCTCCAGTGTCCTCCTCCGTCTTAATATCGGGTAATCTGATTTGCTCCCGAGTCTCGGCTATCGGCGGGCTCATGTTTGTAGGCTGGGTGGCCGCAGTCACGCCGGGTATCTGCCCGGTGTACTCGGGCGCAGGGAAGGGATACCAATGCTTTGGCTGCCCAAAGTCCCCAGCCTGCAGGTCGGATCCCCTGTAGTCGGGTGGAAACGGGAGAAACGTCTGCGCGGATCCAGGTGTGATCCCTCCATATGCGGCCTTGCTGTAGAAGAGGCTCGGGTCAGGCAGAACCCCGTGAGGAAGCTGGAAAGAAACGTTTCCTTCTTGACCCAAAACTTGGCTGCTGCAAGCACCAGACCGACTAAAGTCATAAGGCCTGCTTTGGACCTCAGGAGTTTGCGATCTGTCAGTCATCTTCCCAAGAGTGTATAAACTCTCCAGTAGACCTAATAATTTAGATAAGTTAAAAACCGGTTGGTTTAAAAGTACCCATCTGGGTTGAAGTAAACTAAAATTCCAGCGATGACAAAAAAAATCTTCAAAAAGGCCTCAGTTTCCTGAATGTCGCATCATAGTCATGCCTTCAACCAGCTCTCAGCTGAAATGATCATCCCTTGAGGTGGATCCACAGGTTTTCCTTATCTCAGCTCAGGGAGCTTCCTCTGCTCCCATTGGCTGACGCAATCAATTACGCACAGCTGATGGCAAATTTGTGAATGACCTTGATTCTTCCACAGATATTCAGGAAAGAAGTTGAGGTTTACATAATGTCGCATTCCAACACACCAATTAAATTACACGCCAAAGATATAATCTTACACTATACTAATAATGATAGGAAAATGCAACTCTTGGTTAACTTGATTATTCTTATTGCAAACTTTCACATAGGCACATAACCAAGTTTTTCCAAAGGTCGACCTTTCTTCCCTGTGTTTGAAAATTATTTTTTAAAATTTACTTCACTTTTATCCAAAGAATCAACAATAAAAATGTATAAACGCTGTTAAAGTAATTCAGGAAATATTTGGAGAAATGTAATATATCTTGCCTTTTTTTCAGTTTTTTTTTTTTTTGTGTGTGTGTGTGTGTTTAAATCTCTTCAGTTATTTATTTAAGTTAAAGTATGTTATATGTTAGTTCTAATTGTACTTCATCATTGAACACTAATTTTGGAGATAATGTTCTATATCTTGTGATATTTTTTGTCATCCTTTTGTAATTTGCAACTTTTCAATAAAGTTTTGGATTAATAAATAAAAAGGTTAAAAAAAAATTGATTCTTCCATACAGAAGTGGGCGTGTCTTCGCTTATATTATGGATCACCATTACAGATTTAGCCAAATCTAACTGGTAATAATGTAAACCATAGCTGCTGAAAACAGTAGAAAAATAAATGCATTTACAATGCAAAATATGCTAAATACACACAGGTCACCTCCGATGTAAATACATATAACACTACAAGCTGCTCCTCTCATTCATGAATTATAAAGCTGTTTGTTTAAATTATGCCTTTTTAAGGAGATGGCTTTGGTATTATAATCCGAGTAAAAATGCTTCAGTTTATTCTGAATTCATCCATTAAAAAAAGATAAACCTGTGAGCCTAATCTGGAAACATGTTAACCTAATTACCCAGGACATATTTGATTAGGAAGAAACAATGCTTGGTCTTATTTTGTTAGAGGACATTTGTCTGTTTTGGTAGAGCTCAGGCACATTGTGCCAAACAAAACTTTGGCCATTTAAAATATTTTACCGATGCTGTTTGGGACAACTTGTTTTAAGTTAGAAGAGTCATTGTTATTTTATTTTTGTCTTAAAATCGCTTCAAAACACTTTTGGTTCCATTTTTGAAAGCGGGTAAAAGTTTTTAAAGCATAATTTAGACTTATTGTTTCTGTAAAAATAAAATAAGAATAAGAAAAAGGGGGGGAAAAGCTGTCAATCTTTTATTAACGGTTGTTTAAAATGAATAAAGGCTACAGGTAAATTGGTGGATGGAGCATTCAGGTGAGGACTCATGGATCGATGCTCATTCATTGGGCCTGGATGGTCGCTGCAGATGGGGCGCCCCCCCGCGCGGGTCGTCAGCCGCAGATTGCGGCAGGAAGACGCACTGCGGGGAAGGAGAGGGGGTGCCATTGTACGTCTTGGCCCCCGGGCACCCCGTGGATTTCAGATCCCGAGTTGCGATGGTCGACCATTAGCTCCTTTTCACATTAGAACAATAAGTCTCAACCCTTTGATTCCACCCCACAACGATCACCTCTCGCCCAGCTCCCCCACCCCACAATCTCTTCTGAAACAAACACTAGGCAGCAGTTTCACCCTGGTCCTTTACGTGATGTCCAGCGCCTTTTGGCCTTAAGGTCCAAAACTGGTCTGGGAACCCCAATGAGTCTGCAGGTGCAATAAGCACACTGCCCGGAATGTCTACTGGTGACAGTAAGTGGATCAGCTGTTTGACGCATGTGGGACACAGTTCCGCATTTTTCGGCTACCTTCTGTCTGCATAAAAGGTCCTTCAGGGCTGTGCAATTGAAAAAGTGATGATAACAGTGATAATAAATGATTCACTCCATTTAAGTCAGTTTTGCTCATCAAAAGCTGTTTTTGCTGTCAAGATAAATCAGACACACAAAAAGATAAAAAAAAATCAGAGAGACTGAATGCATCATTCCAACTTCATTATTGCCTTACTGTGCTATAGAAAGAATAATGCAGCCTTTAGGTTTTTTGTTTTTTTTTTCATAATCATGTAGATCTTACCACTTCACAACTCTTATCAGCTTCTGATTTCTTGCAGAAGAAAGGCCACTCCAAAGCATGATGGTGCCACCACTGTGTTCTACTGAGGGGTTGGTGTGATCAGGATGGATACAGACTGTGAGATTATTTTTTTATTTCTGGGGTGGGAGAGGAAAGGTCCTTGTTGGATAAAAGGAACGTTGCAGAACTGAACATGCCATCATCATGGTGAAACATGTTGGTGGATTCATCATGCTTAGGGACGGTGCTTCAGAAACGACAGTAAGCTGACCAGAGACGATGGTAAAAAGGGCTGAAGTCACATGCATGTTAATGATGGAAAATACTTGAAACTAGGTGGGAGGTTAGGCATGATGACTTCCATTGTAAAATATAAACCCAAATCATATTTCAAAAGACTTAATTTGTAATGGTATTTTAAAAAAGAGTAGATTTACAAAGTATTTAAACATAAAACTGCTCTGCTGGACCTTCTGATATCAGTTTACACAGAGGATCAGTGCTTGTGACTAGAGATCCTCTTTAAGACCACAAGGACCCCGTCAATGGCTTAAAAGGCATCAAACTCCATCCCTACAAGCATTGTCCTGGGCCATGGACTTGGGAGGATGATTGTCATGCAAAAGGAAAACAGCAAGAGAGATAGCAGACTTAAGGCTGGGTTGGAGGGAGAGAGAAAAGGGGGACTACAGAGCTCTCATCTAGAGACCAAACGAGGGGGGGCTGAATAGTTCAGTACAGTGAGGTGGGGATGTGTGTGGGGAGGGTGAGTATTTAGCCAGAAACCCCCCACAGATGTCTCAGATCTTGTCTTTTTGTGTGTTTTAGGTGACCTCAGCTTGCAGGACTGATCTGGGCTCAAATGGAGGAGCGGGGAAAGTGAGGGATGAAAAAGAAAAGCATGGGGACACTGATAGAGTAGATGTATTGATCTATTTCCTCTCCTGCCCCTTTTTATTTAATGACATACCAATCACTCTGACTATTTTACTAATGTTGGAGTTCCAGAGTTTTAAACCCATGAAACTGCCTCTGAAAATCTGGAAGTGACAAAAGTTTCACCTTTTCTCAGCTTTCTGACATAAAGCTATACTAAAGTTCTTAAATGTATTCCTCTTGTTACCACAGAGTGAAGAGAACGTTCACCTCTGTTTCCCATTTTGTGCAGTGAGAGAAATAGCCTGGTTTATATCTACCCCACTGTACCTCAAATAAGATTATTGTTTTTAGATGTCATTTTAGAAGTGTTATTTAAGCAAAACAGAAAATTTAATTAAAGTTGAGCTTTAAACACATCTAAAGGTTTAACTTTATTTCAGAAACTCTTGTATAAATTGGAAATTGAGGCAAAGATTCCCAGCTTTGAGTTTGCTGCTGATCTGATAAAATACCAACACCTGGATTCCTGGAATCTGTCCCTCCTGTTGTGAAACACAGTCATCCCCCACAAACAAGTCTGATGGCTTTCTGATTTTCCTCCTTAATGATACTCCTGTCTTTGACACCCACCTTCACATGCCCTCCACCTCCACCCCACCCAGATTTTCATCCGAGGGCCGTTGGGCCACCTTCCTTCCACTGTCCACCAGCACAAAAGCTTTAAATGGCCCTTGGCATGTGGCTCAATGGGGATGGTAGCCTGACCCATCCCCTCCCCAACAACGCCAAAGTTCACTTAAAAAAAGGCAAAAACTCAGTTACTCGCAGTGTCCTGGTTTAACCAGTTGCTACCACATATCTACGCCTTCTGGATGTGGTCATTTGTGCAAATGGCGAAAAATCTCACATTTCACAAGGAATCAGAGTAAAAGAGAAGAAGTTAGATTGTGATGAACAGAATCCAAGTAACTTGACACAGAGAAAAATGCAAGACAAATCTGATTTGGACAATACCCGTTTCCCACTTCCACTTCGTCTTTTAAACACACCTCTGGATTCACATTTGAACCATCTTTAAACATTTAAAGGAATTAAAAAAAAAAAAAAAAAAAAGCTGCAACACTAAGTCAGAACCAGGTTGAAAGTGAAGACGCATTGAATGGTCCAATGGCCTCCCCATTATACCGATAAGTACTATTTATATTTAGAAGAAAGATCACATATTAATACTCCACAGTTACATCTCTCATAACTTAGCACTTAAAACAAAACTTACATATGGTGATATTCTTTATTCTTGCCTGTTGTAATGTAGGGAACAGGGTTAGAAAATGTATTTCCATTATCCTTCAAACACAATTTAGGTACATTAATCATTTTAGATGAAATGCAAAGAATCCTACACATTTATTTTTACTATAAATAAAGAAGTTGTAAAACCTAAGAATAATATTTTGTCCTTCTTTACCCAACCCTAAAATACCTGTAGATAAAAGAAACACATCTCTTTTAACAAGTTACAATGTTAAAGTTTATAAAGAAAAGGATCTAAAGATTTTAAGATTATTCAGCGACATTGTTTCAATGGTTCTTCTCTTTTGCTCAGGTCTCAGAACAGAGGGAGCCGGTGGAAGATTTGACAATTGTCTGTCAGACTGTTTCTCCATTAATTTGTCCACAAGGATAACTTAATCATCTGCAGCTCTAACTGATAATATATTGACTTTTATTTTACTAATCTAATAAATTCTGGTTTATTGCTTAATTATATTTTAAATCATTTTCCAGTATTTTACTTTTTTTCACTAATACTTTACAAAGATAAAGTAAATTTAAAATCCCTTGATAAAGAACAAAAATTAAAACAGAATTTTTATACCATGGATTACATCAGGGTTCCGGGTTCAATTCTCGGCCCTGGGTCTTTCTACAATCTGCATGCGTGGGTTCTCTCCTCCCACAGTCCAAAAACATGGCTGTTAGGTTAATTGGTGTCTTTAAATTCTCCTTAGTGTGTGAGTGTGTGTGAATGGTTGTGTGCCTCTGTTTTGCCCTGCAATGGACTGGCGACCTGTCCAGGGTGAATTCTACCTCTTGCCAATAGAGAGGTGGAGGATTACATTAGCTATTAAAAAAAATCTTATCTTCTTTTACCAGGAATAAACTACACAAAAAAAATCTGTCATTAGTCCTACTCCTTTTATGTAAATGTAAAACCCTTTATTGTCACACAAAGGATAAATTAATTCTCTGCATTTTAACCCATCCCCTTAGGGAGCAGTGGGCTGCCATTGTGTGGCGCCTGGGAACAGTGTGGTGTTAAGGGTCTTGCTCAGGGACCAAGAGTGTATGTTTTGGGGATTGAACCAGGTACTTGCAACCTTCTCAGAGCACAAGTGCATTGCTCTAAACACTAGTCGAACACTCCCCTAGTTTTTTTAATTTTTATTGTTGGAGCAATTTTGCCAGAGAACGGACCAGCATGGTAGGTAATACTGCATCTAAAAGAGATAGTGGAGTTAGTTGTCGCCAAAGTCCTCACAGATGGAACCATAAGTTATCTTGAGGCCAAGATCCAGAATCACCAGCTGCTCTATCTTTGTCAACCTTATTGACATGCATGCATGTTTGTTAACAAAAACTGTTTCTGCTCTTGAAGTAAATACGATTAAGTCGATAAAATCAATTTATTTTTCATGGGGTCATTTAAATGTTATGAGTTAGCTTAACATAACTTAATTAAATGCAGGAACAAATATAGGTTAAAATTAATTAGATTTTATGAAGTTGATATTCAAATGATATTCAGATTTGGTGTATGTATTCATTTCCCATCAAAAGTATAACAAAAAAAAATTGTGTCAAACGGACTCAATAAAATGACACCATACAGATAAATATGGATTTGGTTCAGCAAGCAAAAATGTATTTGATGGAAAAACTGCCATCAATAAAATTTTTAAAGTTAATCCAATGAGTCATTTATGAGTGAATGAAAGGAAAACACAAGGAAGAAGGACAGAATAAATTATAAACCTTCAGACTGTGTAAGAAACTGTAAACAAATACAAGCACAAAATGACAATCCTCAGTTTTCTCCACATGTGGTAAAAAGTTTTATTTTCACTCTTTAGTCTGCATGTACAAATATCTATAAAAAGTGAACATTCTCACTCTTATGTACATTTTGCAGCACATGGTTAGTTTGAAACCAAAGAATGGAGAAAAGAAACACTACAGGATCATTATGATTGCCAGTGAAACATCTACAGGTACAGCTAATCTCAGATTTCATTCCAGTGCTTGGAGGCCCCCCCCCATCAGTGACAAGATGCACAACACGGAGGTGGAACAATTCATCGAAGCTTCGCCAGGACTTAAGCAGTAGAGTCAAACCATGCAAGACAGCATTAGCTACTTCATATTCACCCATATTACTATATTTATACTTTATCATCTTAAAATCTTCATGTGCAGCCTACAGGACAGAAAAATACACAAGCAACACCAGCAGCAGGTACAGTTCAGCAACCATTTTCTAAAATATTATTAAAGAAAACAGAAATATGAAATCAGTTAAATCAAAGTTAGAGTTTGCATCTGTTTTAGTTTAATGTATTGTTATGTATATGTTAAAAAAAAAGAACAAAAATATATATATTTATTATATATATATATTATATGTTATATATTATCTGTTATAGTACTCTTTGGAAGTAGCTGCAAAAATAAAAACACAAACTCAGAATCAAACACTAAAACAGAACCAAACACTAACACTAGCTTGACTTAGACTTAAATCAACAAATATTAAATTAAAAGAAGGAGGGACAGAAATAAATTAACAAGGAACCCATTATACATCAGTAGCATTAAAAAGCCAATATGGGCCAATATTTTAAAAGGCGGAAGATAAAACAATCATTTCGACAACATCATTCTTGGTTTCCATGCAGGCAGAGAGGAAAAGAGGAACTTTCTTGCAGAGAAATTTCTATGTATGTGTGAGTGTTTCCGTGGTGTTGATCGTTCACTTAGGAGTCTCCTGATATTCTGGAGGTGAATCGTCAAACAGAGGATTTTTCACTTCCATCTCACCGGTCTGGGGACAGAGAGACGTGGCATTAAAAAAAAAAAGAAAACACAACAACAATCAGAAACTATTTTACAGTATTCAGGTGTCAGCGAGCTCACCGGGGCGAGTCCAGGGCACTCGTATACTGTGAAGCCTCCTGCCACTTCTTCCTCATCTGATGTGGCCTCAGTGTCAACACCTTTTTGTTCTGGTTTGTGGCTGAATTACAAACACAAATTTTCAGCTAAAGCAATAAGATAAAAAGATTGGAAGAGACAAGAACAGGAAACTTACTTTCCCATTGATATCATCTGCTGTTTTTGGTGCTGATAGTGATACATCTGAGCACTCTGAGCCAGAGTCTTATCCCCCATCTGGGGACAAAACAGAGAAAGAGGTGTAAATTATGCCCAAACCTAAATGTAGATACATAAACGTTTCTGCAGAAGTGTGAAATGGAATAAACAAAACAAAAACAGGACTTACAGAACTGTTAGCTTTGGTGTTGGGAAGGCTTGGTCCTTTGAAAGCAGGATAATCCACTTTCTCTGCTAGATGCGAGTCTGTACGCAGCCTGTAGGGGGAGTCATGATCAGCCTTTGACTTTAATTAATTCAAATAAGACTCAACATGCACATACTGTCTTTCAAATTACACACATTTAAAGGACAGAAATAGTGGAATTTTACTTTAATAAGGTTTTAGATACATTTTCAATCCCTATAGTTGAAAGTATAGATTAAAATTATAAATTTTTCAATTAACAAAAAATAATTTTCATCCAAACAATTATAATAATAAATTGATTAAATTCAAAATCTGGTTGGAATACATAAAAAGTTTAAACTGAAATTCACTTTTTTTTTCGTGACAATTTGGAATCTCAAAAGAAAATACTAGTGAAAAAAAGAGATCAAGTTTTCAAGCATAGTTGGTTGCAATGTGCATATTTACCAGCAGAAGTCACTAAAATCATTGCCGATGAAAACAGAAGCTTTCATTTTTATATTTAACTTATTGATTGAATGATTGACTTTATTGATCTCACAGTGGAGAAATTTCCCCTCTACATGAGCTCAAATAAGAAGAAGGCATAGGCAAGTGCATGGGATATATAAAGTGTATTTTCACATATTTTATAAAAACAAAATTCTAAATACTTGTGCTAATTAAAAAGATTAAAAATCTACTAGAGAAATTTATATATTAAATCTGTTTAAAACATTAATTAATAAATAAATACAGCTAAATTTAAAATACCTATTATTATTGTATGACTGGATAATTTTATGCAATTGTGCAAAATAAATCACTATAAAAAGAGAATTTTCTTTTGTGCTGTTAGTAAAACATATTGAGCCTTATATTGCTCAAAACAAACATCCAATAGAGCCTCCAGGTCAGGTGAGAAATTTGCATCCATTCATTGTGTGTGCATTCATTTCATACTGAATTTCTCTTTTGTTTGTATTTCAGGATGGTTCAACAATAACGGCTTTTAAGAACAAAAAAATTGAACTTCTTGAAGACTATTTGTGGTGGACAAATAGTTTCTGAGAGGATTTTGACTAAATTCCGTTGCATTCAAGGCGCACATGCTATTTTTATGCATGTGTGCAAATTTTTAGCAAATCTTTAAATTAAAGGTTTTCATAAAATCATTATTATCCTGCTTTATGTCTTCAGTGATAAAAATATGAAAAAAAACAACAAAAAAACGAATAAACTTATAAAGACACTTTTTAAAATTTAATAAAAGAATATAAAGCACCATATAATTTTACAACATCAAGGTTTGCTTTAAGAAACATCCAAACACTATATGTCCAACAGCAGCAAAAACATCCCATCCTGTTTCTGCATTGCTGCCTTTATACTTACTTGACATAACAGACAGAAGCCAAGATCACAGCCACGGTGCCCACAATAACACACAGTGAGATTACAACTGCAGAAAAATAAACAAAGAAGGAGATTTGAGATTCAAAGGTCTGAATACAGGCTTTATAAATTGTTTTGTGTTTGATTCTCCTGCCATTTTATGCTCAAATCTAACTGAGAATTATTGTAATCTATAAAAGGTATTTTTGGCTAAATCTGTCACATAAAAGTGTTTGATTAACGCTACATTAAAACCAGGCTTAATTAACATTATATGCTAGTAAGAGTGAGAAAACGTCACTCACTGACAAAGATGGTGTCATTATCAGGATGGTGCACAATTAAAGGACCATAGCGGCCATCAGCTCCGGTGACCCCAGGCTCAGGTCGAAGCGTGTTAGGAGAGGCGGTTCCAGCGGGGACTGGAACTGCTGTGGTGCTACGTGGGATTTTCCCCGACTGTTGGTCCTGGTTCCGGGATCTCTGTTCAGATGTCCCTGTTCTGCTGTCCTTAGGATCCGAATGGGAAGAACTGGAGGCTGGAGGCAGAAGGTGATAAACAAGAGACCGAATTAACAAAGAGGAAGGAAATTTCCTCAACTGAGGAAACGAGAGTGAAAGAGCAAAGCAAATGTAACTTTGGTGATTTTGATGCTAACTTCTTACCAGTTTTTTGCAGTTGAATTTTAGTTGTTTTAACGTTCGACTCTTCCTGCTTTTCTATAAAGGAGTGAAGGAAATCTATTTCTTCTTCCTGATCAGTGAAGGTCGTCACTTTGCCTAAGCAACAGCAAAACAAAAAGCAAAACAACAGACCCTTCTATTATTACAATACATTAAGGACAGGATATGCTTCAACAAACTGGATGCACATTAATTTGATTTCTTTGGCACTGATGCAGCTCGTGAGATTAAAATATATCAATTGGAAACATAGCTCTGAGTGCTGAGGTCAATAACAACATGAAGGAACGAGATAAATACAACCACATTTACATATTTGGGTCTGGGGCCCCTTCATCCTTGGTCCCCTGAGCAGTTTCAAATCCCAGTGGAAAACTACCACATTATATTCCCATTCCTCCCACCAGTGGAAGGAAACTTACTAATCTTTATATACTTCCAACTTTAACTGTTGTTTATATGTAACGATGAAATCTCTTTACATATTAGTTAGAAATCCAAAATAAAATGTATTTTAACTTTTGCTCAGCAACAGAAAACCAATTAACCAAGTAAATAAATTATGAACTTTAAATCATTCAAGAGGTTTTGATATTTTGGGTCTAATACTAGAGGTTTTTTTTTATCTAGTCATTAATTCAAATATTTTTAGCCATTTTCTATTTACTGTCGATTAGAGTTCATGATCATACATATATTTTTTGTTTATAGTAGTTTCGAGTTGTTAATACAAAAGGTAGTGGATTTATTTCCCTATGGTGATTTTAGATCTTGATACAAACACTTGTCTGTTTATTTATTTTATTGCTTTTTGTTATTCTTTTACAAATTGAAATGAATAATAATCAATTGAAAAATGTCCGTTCATATTGTAGCAAATGGTTGTTTTAATTTCACTGCAGAGGATCAAGCATCATCCTGTCCGATGTACGCTAACATTCACTGGATTTTAGACCAAATAGTGTTTATTTTAGACCACAATAGCGCTACTTGTCATTTTTAAAATATTCATAACAACGTGAAGTAAAATGTATTACGTAAAAAAGAAAACACAAAAAGGTTATACCAATATAACTTTAGATAACAGTTGAGCTTTCGTTTATCTGAGACTGAATATTTACCAAATAATATTAAACTGTTACATATTTAAAAATAAAAACAAGCAAACACAACAGCTTGACAACAAATCACCAACATGGGAGTGGCTTGGAGCTCATCTGCCTGGCTGTGTATTTCCTGGACTCACACCGAGCCTGGTTCTGCTGGAGGTTTCTTCCTGTTAAAAGTAAGTTTTTCCTCTCCACTGTCGCTACAACCATGCTTAGTGTGAGGGATTGCATTCGAGTCAATGAGTTGATGCAATCAACTGGTTTTCCTTATATAGAATACTTTTAATCAGTTTGACTGTATGATCTGGTGAACTGTAAAGTGCCTTGAGATGACATGTATTGTGAATTGGCACGATATAAATAAACTGAAAAAACCGAACAAGAAGCAGGAAGCTCTCTGTTAAGAAGCTGTGAATTTGAGCATCAGCTACTGAACAATGTGGCTGAGGGTGACCATCATCTTTAATCACCTCCTCTGTGTCTAATCAGGAGCTACACCGATCCTTGATTTATCGGATTACAAGATTATCTAGATTTATCCTAACATGGAAAATTCAGCTAAATAGACACTCTGAGAACCCAAACATATGGCTTTAAGCATGCATACATGAATGCACAGGTGGTTTCAGGATCTTCCGTTTAAAATGACAGTCAGGGAGTGTGCCTGTATGTGTTGTTTGTTTGAGTAGCTGGTTAAAAAAAGGCAGACAATACTAAACTGTTGTTAACAGCCCTTAGGGCCAGACAGCGAATCACATTCCTGTGGGACAGCTCCAGGCTCCAGGGCGACCGGGGTCCACAGTGTGTGTGTGGCCAGGGGAAGGAGCACTGCAGGGGGCCCCTAGAGCAATCAGCCAAACCTTGGCCTCACTGGGCTTCTCCTGCTGCAGTCTCAATAGACCCCAGAGCCTGCTGGTAATGGAGGTCATCAAAGACTTATTTCCCTCCATAAAGCTTCAAGTGTAAAAATTATTAGCAGAAACAATGGCGAAGGGGAAAGACGTAAAGTTAGAACATAAAAACCCCAAAATCTGTTTGGATTTTTAGAATAAAGTTTCAGAAAGATGCTCCTTTTTTGGAAGTAAAAGGGGGAGTAATCGATCAAGTAACAAATAGATACACCTAGATGACGGTGGCGATTATACAGAGATACTTTCCCTCCAAAAGGCTGGCCATCTGGCTGAGTTAATGTGTATGATATGACATACCAGCACTTTCACTGACTTCTTTGTTTTTTCCTCCCCCCCACTAATGGCCATTTAGTACCCTGCATGGCAGGTGTCTGGAGGCGGGATGTGCCATCTGTACTTTGCAGGTGGCTGGGAGCGCCAACTGTGCCTGTGTGCTCGCAGCAGAACGTGTGGCCCTGCAGGTTGAACTATAATGAGGTTGTTGATGCTTTGAATGCTTTTAAAATAACAAAGTGGCTGTGCGAAGCTCTCAACTAAGCACTGGTTGTGTGTAAGCATGCACATCGGCCTGATAATGACCTATAGCCAATAGAGAGGAGTCCAGGGGTGGCAGGTAGGTACATCAAACAAACAGGAGGGTTGTGGGTTAAACACATGTAAGCCTTTTCAGTTTACCACTTAAAAAACACTCCAATTTCCACCTAAACACAAGACTATACACACAGACACTGCATTTACACAACTTCTATTGAGATATACAAACATTTACGACTCGCAGCCAACAACAATATATCCTCATGTCATTATAAAGAAAACATGCACTCATCAGTATTTACTGGCAGAACTAATTTTGACCATTTTTCTGCAAAAAAAAAAAACTATTAAAAGTGAAAAAAAAAACATGCTGTTATAGGTTTCTGAAACCTACAGAAAATTAAGTAATTACAAGCCTGTCCCGAATATAAAACAAAGTATAAGCCTTTAAACTTAAAAAAAAAAAATGCATTGAGGTAAATGGTGTTAGGTAACACATTATAGAACTTTTATTAATTTGACTTATAATAAGAATATTTTAAGCGAATATAATTAAAAATTCTTTAACAGATTTAATAGGTGCATCTGTACCTCATATATTGACAATATTTAACACATAAATATCTTATTATAATGCTTTGAAATAAGACTTTTGTAATATTGTGGTCGTAATCTCTCTCTAAGTCAGACAATCTGATATAAATGAAGCGGAATGTTCTAGCATCTTCCCGCCTATCAGACATTAATTAAGGCTGAACTGTGTTACTCTTTCAGGTACCATGACATCTTTACAGCTTTATTTCCTCATGCATGTCTCATAAAATGTAAAATAAGCAACACAAATACTGTGGTAAATATTTAAAATACAGCTTTATCAAATAAATACCTACTTATATTATAAATATTTCTTAAAAGCTCGATAGTTTTAGTTCAGTGTAAAGTTTTCTGTTTAGGTGGGAATGTGAGTGTGTTTCGAGTGGAAGATGGTCAGATGAAAATCAATTCAAAATTAACAAAAAAATTAAGCCAATCATTTATTTTTATTAGCAAAAAGAAAGAATAGTTGCGTTTCACTCTGCATCACCCCTCTCTATTCCCTTTGGTGTTTTGCTGCCACCTGGTGGGAATATAGGGAACAAGCAATTTTTGTTATGTTTTTTTTCTTTGGGTTATTTGCTGGATTTTACCACAACAGAATGGTACTGGTTGATTTGTAAAAAAAATATTAAAGGTTGTACATCAAAACCATTTAAACCAAAAACAAAACATATACTTCTAAATATTGGGATATATATCAGTTGTTTATTTATGCTCGTGTTGATGAATAGCTACTAACATACCAAAGTTTAGCTCCTAAAAAAGTTAAAGTAGAAGTACAGAGATGAAAACTAAAATAAAAGATAATAGAAATATTATTTCCATGTCAGGTCCCACGCAATTATGGTGAAAGGAGTGACTTAATAGTTATCAAGTAGTTTCTGACACTGTGCACAAATAGGATAAGCTACAGAAGGCCATTGCTAGAGAAACGGGCTGTTTACAGAGCATTGTATCAGATGACTGGAAGTTTGATGGAAGGAAAACAGTGATGGATAACAGGTGCACAAATTACATGAATGGCTGCAGCCTTAGGGTGATTGTGATGAAAAATCCATCCATATTACGCAAGAAATGTTTAAACCTACAGCAAAACAAAAGAAATTGAGACATTTTTTAAACTGGCTAATTCAGGAAAATTACTTTCAGTGGTATGTGATCAGTGGTTCAGAGAAAATTAAGGCCCTTTATTCAGAAGAAAGTGCAGAAAAGCACAGATTTGGATGAGATTAAAGCATCCAATTAGTGATTTATTTTTGGTTGTGTTATCTGCTGGCGTCGGTCCACACTTTTTTATAAAATAAAATTTTCATGAAGATCCTAATTTTCTTTTCATCCGGTAGTATTCATTACCTGCACAAGTCCAACTTTTCAGTGTATTTCACACTCATTTGGATGTATCTTTACCCTATTTCCAGTTTCTCTGCAGAAAATGTCTACAAAACCATGAAGTTAAATAGAAATGAAACCTACGTTTACTCCTTAATGTATTTTAGGTTTAAAGTGAAAAAGTGGCGCACCATATAATGAAATGTGCTACTTGGCAGAAGAGAGTGCCATACATCTATTTTAGTGTCCCACATGCTGAATAAAGCTAGGCTAAGCTGAGTGCACAGCTCTGCATGAATGAATGCAATCCAATAGCTTAACCAGCCTAAAAGCTACTGTTTTACAAAATTACTACACCTTTCTGGAAAAACCAAGAGTGAAAGGATGGATAGATGGATGGATTAATGAATGGATGGATTGATCATTACAAAGATTCAGTAGGAGTCCTGATCAAATCCTTAACTTAATATCAATACCTTCTATAGGCAGCCTCAGGGAAACTAACGAGACAACACAAATTAAATGACTGAATGAATCAAACAAACAAAAACAAAAAAAGAAAAGAAAAAAAACACACATTACATGACTGGAATAAATTTCCTAACTCAGAAAACAAGCAAAAACAGATATCAGCAAAGGCCTAAAAGTCTTGCACTTCTGCACCTTTCTTTTACTTTCTTCACTGAACCCTAGAGACAGTTGTCGTTAGGAGGTGCTAATGAAATGAACTTGGCACTTTCCTTTTGACACAATACCTGCTGGAAATGTAGCCTGTTAACAGCAGCAATTCCCAACTGTGCAAAAGTGTAAATGAAAACCTAATCACATGGAATGATCATTGTTAAATTTAAAAATAGTGAAGCGGATCAACGAAAAAAAAAAAAGAACTTAAGACAAAAATATCTATGTGTAATGTGTCTTCTTAGGCTGAATACAGGGCTGGTTTTCATTGAATTGTATAAAACTATAGCTATATGATCTGGAGTAAAATAAAACTGTTCTTTTTTTTTTTTGATCTAGTGTTAAACAACTCCAGTTGAATGTTGACTGATATTGGTTATCACTCCTAACATTCATCAGGCAAAGTTAAATAAGAACATAAAACATTCAGCATGATAGAGATAAAGGGTAAAAATGACACAAAGGTTCTTTTTAAAAGATCTGAAACCCACTTTGTGCACACCCTGCATTTAGCTGAACGCAATACACCCACTTTTAAAGAATAACTCCTCTGTCCCTGTGTTTGTGCTTTTAACCAAAGGACAAGGCTTTGAGGCATATTGTCTGTTGACTAATGGCAGTGAACGCCTCCATGTCAAACATAGGCAGCTCCCGCTCACAAAGCAAGCTCTGCCTACCTGTTCACCTACTGTGCACGCTAATAATCTCTCTACTGATGAAGCTAAATATGAGCACAAAAAAAATCTTCAAAGGAGAATATTCCTCCTTTCTTCCAACAGCAAAGGCAAAATATGGAGAAGTGATTAAAAAAAAAAAAGGTCAAGTGGCATCTAACTGGAATCTAACTAATCTAACATAGATATTTCATTTATTTTCTATTTCCTCTGATTTATTTTGAAATATTATTTTGCAAACTGACATTTGTACACTTCTCTTTTTAATGCCAAATACTTTTTTACAGTAAATGTGTAAATATTCCTTAAAGAATTGATGATTTCTATATAGAGGACAGCCAAAGAATGTGATGAACGGAATTGCTGGATAAAAACCTTTAGATGTTGGGATAGGCAGTAAAATAGCAGACCCTGTTGTCTTCTCACATACCCACTTGGAACTGGAACTTCACCAGACTTTCTCATAGCCCCTTGGGATCTCTACAGTCTGTTTTGGTTAAGGGATTGAAGATCATGTTTTAATGAACTTTATTTAGCTGTTTTGACAACATGAATGCATGAAACAACTGAAACTGAGTGAAATTAAGCACAATTATATATATATATATATATATATATATATATATATATATATATATATAGACTTTTTATGTAAGTTTTTACTGAACAATATCATTGAAATAGCTTTTTCATTTGATCATTTAGGATTAAACATCGTTTGATGGGGAGACTGACATCTCAGTAGCTCATCACTGATGCATCTATAAGGCTGTAGCCTATTTTCCTTTATTTACTTTGGGTCTGAAGTTTACGCCCTGTTTCGGCGGATGTGACGTCACGCCTGTCCATGTTAAATAGGTCCAACCGAGAAAACAATTGAAGCTTTATATTTAAGATGGATTTTGCGGATATTGAGAAGCGACCGGTATCCAGTTCAACTAGACACCAATGGTGACAGCACTTAAGTAAAAAAAATAAAAAGGAAAAACTGTAAAAAAAAAAACTCAGGACAAGCAGAAGATTGCTGCAGTTCTACGTTTTGGCCAAAGGTGGCAGTATCTTTAGAAAACTCTGTAATGTCTCTTTAAATGCTATTTGGTTATATAATAAAATTGTATAATTAATTAATACAAATTATTCAAAATTAATATTATCTCAGTAGATGTATTTAATGATTTGGGGATAAACTAATTTACTAAACTCTAGCGTCCTTGCTGCAACTCTAGAAAAACAAAACTGTAGGGCCTTTTGGCCTGGAAGACTAACATAGCTTGCCAAAGGCAAATAGCAGCATCTGTAAAGACCATACATACGCATTATTAGGACTGGAGGAACCTCTTATTTAGAGACAAAATGTAAGTCTTTAGAGTTTTCTGTGTAATTTCTGTGTTTTCTGTGCTCTTGAACATGAATCTTGGAGTTTTAACTTACAGGTGTGTGTGAAAGGATTAAGATCATAGTTCAGCAATGTTCAGATATTTGTGTTGCTCAAGATGGAAATTCAATTAGATACATGGGAACAAAAATATTGAATGCTACCTCCATTCTGAAGGTTTTGTTTTTGACACTATATTTAACTAAATTGTATTTTATTAATAAACGTAATGAAACCTAATATCCTTAACTAGTAATTGATTAATTTGTTAATGATCTGTATTTTTCTCAATGAATTAACTCATGTATATTTTTGTTGTCAAATCTATCATAAACAGCTCTGTCTTAAAGGTGTGTCCTCTCTGGCATTAAGCTCAGCCTTAGATGAATCCATCCGGCACCTTACCTTATCGGACCTGCAGTTCTGAAGATTTTGACCTAACCTCAGTGGACAGAGCCTCCCTGCAACATTTTTTATAGCTAGCATCAGACTATAACATACATAGCTGCTCTCATCTTAGCACAAGTATTGAAGTTTTAGTTTTTCCTCTCTTTAGTTTTTAGAAACTTGATCTAAATCTTTTAAACCTGATATTGCTGAAAGACTAAAGAATGTTAAGGTAAAAAAAAGCAACACAGATGCATTTCTACCAAGCAGATCCAGATTCCAACTGATTTACTTTAGAGATAAAACTATAAAACCTGCTTTCATAAAACAAATATCATTATCAGAAAAGAGATCTTATTCCTTAAGCTTCTACACTGGCAGAATTCAACTACCGCAGACAGATATATTGCATTGCTATACAGCAGAATATTATTTACTTTTTCTCAGAAAAGGGAAATCTTTAGATCTGTGTATGATGAAATATTTTCAAATAAGCTTTTTTTTTTTTTTTTTTTAATCTCTGGTTATGGATTAGTTGATTTTCTTTATTTTAAAATGAGTTTTGCAATTAATTTTATCAGAAGTAAATCAAATGGTAAAATCTGATATAATGGTTTGGATTCTGAGGGATTAAAGCTGCGTGCCGGCAGTACTTATAGAGGTCTGACAAAATAAATTCCAGGAATTTGTCTGATAACAACCCGCCTGAGAAGCTAGGGAACATCCTGTGTTTCTGGCTGTGTCTCGATGGATGATGAGCAGCATCCTGGATCAGATGCACGGCTTTTTAATTTAGCTGCTGCATGCTTCAAAACACAGTGACAGAAGTTTTCATTCTGTGATTCAACCTTTCAATAACCCTGCATGAACATTAGCTCCAATTTTTCAGGCAGTGACTAAAGCTGCCACGTCAGCAGCTGGCCTGAAGCTCTTTCTTATTTTCTGACTCCTTAAAAGGCCTGAGATGCATCTAACAAAGCAAATACAGATCATTCTGTGACACTATGAGTAACTGGAGGAACGTGTGAGGAGTTAAACTGTTTAGAACCTACTTTCTGGATCTGATTGTTAAGTGTGAAAACAGGAGTCCATTTTTCTGTGTGGATCAGTGTGTTTGGTCATCTCCGTTGGCTTTGTGTAACCACTAGGTACAGTCCACAGGAAAATACATTTTCTGCATCATGAAAACCTGTTCTCTTGCAAATCCAACATTTATTTTTCTTTCTGAGCGGATTCTTCTCTTTTAATTAAGTCAAGTTTCTGCTGGATCCTCTCCTGCGGCTAAAACCCCATCCAATTTATTAATGCTGTGAATGCCTAACGCCTCCCACCGACATGAATACATATTTATACCAAGGCGAGCCACTTTACTTTAATATACTAAAGACATCTTCCTTTCCTTTCAGTGTTTTTCTTAAGAAGCAGCACACGCTGCCATAGAAATCAGAAATATGAGCTTGGTAACTTCATTGAAGGATATTAGATTCAGGGATGAAGATGAAGGGCAAAAGAGTAGAGAGAGGAGCATGTTATCGCAGTGATTAAGCTTGCCAGTGTGGGGGCGGTTCATATATGTGAGTGCGTGTTGCAAACACAGCAGGGGCAGAGCCGGATTAAAGCTGAAAATGCTCCATAGCTGTGAGAGGCATCAATTGGAGAAACGGAGGGAAAGCAAAAACCACACAGAGAAATGAAGTGACACGGCTAGAGCTCAACAAAGAATCAAGCGCAGACTAATTTTATAGATATTCACTTAAATGCTTAAAAATGGGCGACCATTGTTTAGCTTTATCAAGTACCTGTCCTAAAAAAAGATCAAGCTATAAGGTTGGAGTATTCAGACAGAGGGATCTTTAAGCAGTCCTTCATGCTTTTATATTAGTATTATACGTATTATTATTTATTTTATCACACAAATATGTCTCTATGATTGTTGATATATTTGATTGTAAAAACACTGTTTACTAGAGAAATGTGCCTGAGTGTAAGCCCCTCCTCCGTCTCTGATTGTCTGTGTTGTTGCTGAACCTCGTTCCTATTCTGATATTCTCCTCTGGGTGGACTGGGGTAATGCATCCAGTTGATTGATACATTTTTAAGTATAATTTTTTTCTTTACACCACTGTAATATTTGCTGCTATTTAGTAACATGAATATTTGGGAATATTTGAAGTTGGAAAACTTATATTCTAAGAAAAGAATGAATAGCTTGGCAGCAAAATGGAGTTACACTGACTTTAGTGGGGTTTCATCATACTTTTGTTTTGCTCACAGCTTCCACTGTGTAGTGCAGCAGGTGTTTTCTTATTCTGTTTACGGTTTCCTTTTAGGTATTTCAAAATGGGTAAATATTTACCTCATTAACAATAAATGCATCCATCCATACTGTAATATTCTCCCATGGGAGTTAGGTTTGATTGGGTATCATATACGGTGGTTGGTTTTCTGCTCAAAAAACACATGGAAAATCTCTTGAAAAGTATTCCTCAAAGAGATGTACGGTTGCCTGCTGGTAACTGTTAACTGATAACTGTTGCAACGGAGCTCCTCTGGTGTAGGCTAACAAACAAACTAGCCGTCTCTGCCGGGAGGACAGGCAAGCTGCTGGACTACCTTTCCCTGTTTATGACAGAACAGCAAAATAAACATTACTTCTATTCTTAATTAACTTACCTGTTCAGCAGTAAGGCTCCAGCCTCCATGTTCATTCAATTCCCTCATGAACTGTCTGGAAATTGGTAAAATCTACGCCAATGTAGCCTCATGTTTTCTGTCTATAACCTCTTTTTTTTTTCTTGGTTACCTTCCCTTCCTTCTACCCAAAGAGTATTATCAACCCAGAACAAGTTTATCCTCTTTTGGCAACTGTAATCAAAATTGGAGACACAAAATCCTGTTCTAGGATTTCGAAATGCTTTAATTTAGTCATATACTGTCCCTTTAATATAAAAATAATATATTCAATCATATCTATCTGTAACTAATACAAACAACATAATGCACCAGAGTGCTTTTTTTTTATTTCTTATTGCGGTATAAGAAAATGAAAATGCATTAATTCTTTCACCATAAACAGATTTTTATTGTGAGTGTGACCAAAAGACAGATATTCTGGAGCTCACTCTCACTTCCCCTTATCTATTTATTTATGGATGTGGATGAAGAAATTAAAAATACTACTCCTATATTTCAGCTGCAATGTGCCATTTAAATGCATGAAATGTGGATTGCATAGGTTTTTTTTTCGTTCATACCATTTTTATGGCGCCTCATCAGAACACAGCGTCCGTTATCGTTCTCTCGATAGGGGGAGAGGCAGGAGCCGCAGTGAGACGAGCCGACCTGGCAGTGGTGGCGTCTTTGCTGGGCACAGTCTAACGGTGAAGGGCATCTATTGTGAGCTGAGGGACAGATACAAACAACAAAAAACCAAAACTGTTAATGATTGCACAGAAGATGAGAAAAACGTGTTTCTGTGTGGAATGACGTGAACTAAAAATCCTTTGAATAAGAAGTGATTCAGCTCTGTAAGTCACTCATTTCTTGTTCGTGGGCGTCTTTTATCTAAGAATTAAAAGAAAAAAATCTCACCTTGAAGAAATTGCATGCTGATGAAGCTTTGGTGTGTTTTATCAAAGACTTTTCAGCTTTGTGTCTAAAGAGTAAATTCACCAGAAAGGACCACAACAGAAAACCGAAAAAAAGCCTCCCCACTGCACAGTGTTGTGATCATGACCCTCCTCTAGGCTTAATCAGGTCAGACCCAAATAAAGACTGATGTTCTCGCTATCGGCTCAGATAATCACTTGGCCTCATTACTGTCTATTTGAAAGAATTTAATTCAGATGCATGCACAAACACACACAGATGTCAGAACCAGAGGATGTGATAAGGTCAGAGCAGGTGTGTTTGGCAGCGGAAGGCAGGCAGAGACTGATAATGAGCACAGCGGGGTTGTGTGGTGGGCCCAGTTAAAGGTGAACAGCACAGCAAGTGCAGATGTAGTCATAACAGATACAGTATGCGGTGATATAAGCAGGACGGACAGAAGGGGAGGCCAGTGTTCTGCAGCCTTTTGTTGGACCCGACACGTCCCTCTGCAGTCAGGTTCTAATCAGGCACTGAAGACTTTGCTTGCATCTCTGAAGAGTGCTTTGGAGATTTCACTTTACCTCCATTAGCATACATTTATCTTTACATAATGGCGAGATTAACTGAAGTCCTTTTATTTCTACTCTGAAAGATTACTGGTTGTGACTCCTGGCAAATCTAGAACAGTTTATTCTTACAGCCATTTCCTGCCTTACTTGTACTGCTCATTTTCCCACCAGTCCCTTCTTGAAAAATATCTGTTAAGTGATAAACACTTGATTTTTGATATAATTGAGAAATTAGGGTAAAAATGTATCAAATGCTTTAGCTATTAATGTGAAATTGCATAGTAAAACAGCAACAAAAATACACACTTTGATTCACAACATGCATATAACCGCTGGTTCTGGAGCAGCAAGTGGCTGTTAGACACTCAACAATTGCTCTTTATCACTTCTGCGAAAAATTATGAGAAGCCAGATAATCTTCTGATGAAAGATATAATAAAAATACTGGTTAGTATCCAGGTTACAACTTTCTCCAGTGACTTTTTTCAAAAAGCATTGACTCTAAATATAATGGTAATATATAATTATCTTTTTTAAATGGAAAAATGTTGTTTTATTTCAAAGTAATTTTCAACAATTTCAGCAACCCTTTGAACATGTGTTAATTCGTATTATTTCCAAGTTTTTTTTTCTTCATTTTAAAATCTAAAATTTGAAATTGCAAAAAGATTAGTTAAAAGGGAGAATTATGTCTTTGGTAGATATATATTATATATTAGTAATATTTTCCTTTAAGAAATAAAAAAAAAAAGTCATGTAAATTTTGTGGAGCTTTATTAGCTGAACTAAGGTGAAAAATGACTCTAGTGTAAAGGTTGCAGAGCCATGGCCTAAACTGTCTTTAATTGGTCAGTTGTCTGTTAAAATAAGATTTCAGTGCAATCTCAGCCAGTGTCTAATTTTTATTGCTTAAGATAAGTAGATCCAAAGTGATAGTAGGACCATCTTACCGCTGCGCCACCTGCACACCCCAAAACACATTATTTGTTGGTCATGCAGTTGTATTTCTATTTGAGGGAAACTGAGGAATGAAGAACATTCATGCTAAAAAAAACCTCAGACAACAGAACAGAAACCTGAACCATTTGATCATCTGCTCGGCAGCAGCAAAACTGTCAGATATTATATATAACATCGTCCTTGGACGACCTGCCTGAGGAACAGGTGGCAGATGTGCAATCTGAGAAATCTCTTTTGGGTCAGATAACAAAAAAAAAAAAAAAAACACATTATGACAGTAGGAAACAAGGAAACTGATTTATGATGCTGTGGGCCTACAGGAATAATGTCAGACTTAAAATCATTTTTGCACTTTTTTAAATAACAGGGTATTTTGAATAAACATATGATAGAGAACTGAAAGCAGTATAATGACCTCAGAGATAAGGCCAAATAAAGGCAGAAATGGTGAACTAGACACTAAATCTTCCTTCACAGACCTATAGTTTATAGAAAATGTGTTAGATGGGCTGATGGAATAAAAATATAAGAAGATCAAGGCCTCAGGATGATCCAGAGAGATAAAACGTTATTCCATCTTACATAACTGTAGCTGGCATCTTTATAAATTTCATGACAATAAAATAAAAACTCCTAGGCTTCGAATGATTGTCCCCAACATAAATGTCAAACGCTGTACTTGCCCTGTCATTCTCCTGGCCTTTTTCTTGAGCATGTTTGCATAAAGCTTTGATGACCGTTAAGGTTAAACCGAACTAATGATCGATTTTGTTGCCTGAACAAAATCATGAAACAGCTAAAACCTCTAATCTATGAAAATATCCATCATCACAAAGTCTCTCTATGAAAACAATTGTTATAAAAAAAAAATAAATATCAACTTTGCTGAAACTTAATATGCAGCGAGAATCTCAACACTTCTGGTCAGAACTCCATGTGTTATTCATGTGGGAAGCAGATAATTTTCCTCCAAAGACACATTTAATCAGGAACACAGAAACAAGCCAAACTGTGAGGCTTTCCAACAGAGAAAAAGAAAACAAGAGTGACGCTGGGGTGCATTTTAAAACATTTAGATCTCTGTAAACGCAGGAAGGGGGTCATTTACATTCAAAAACCGGGTAGAAGTATTTATTTACCAGCACAAGTAATTAAAAAGTCAAAGAAATGTGTGCCTCCCAAATTCAGACATCTCAATAAATGGCACAAAAAATACCACAAAACGATTAAGTGAGAGGATGAGACATCATATAAAGTAACTCTTTAATGCAGATCAGGACGTACGGTCTCAGGTTAGTCACAAGAGTGAGAGCAAATTGCATAACGCAAGGACTCAGAAATTAGTCCTTGGATTTAAGTGGAAAAAAAACAACTTTGCTAACCATCTGCTGCTGTTTCCAGGCTTTGCGCTCAGCAGAAGCTTAGCCAGGAAAAAAATAAAAAATATGAGAGCAAAACAGAAGCATACATTCTCCCAAAGCTCTCAGACCAACACATACATGCAAGCATGTTTATTTTGGCTCATTTGAGCTGTTCCCTAGATAAATAAGATAAATGACATAATATTCACCTATGTGTGCTCATGATTTTGGTGAGCAGATTCTTTCTTTTTTTAAAGGAAAAGTAGGAAACACACCCATTGTTTGCAGTTCCTGACTCAGATAGCAGACAGGAAGTAAGCCAAGCACTCTAAATCAAGTGGAAACATTAAAGAGCTCAGCTTCGTTGCCCTGCACTTAATATAACCAGTGAGTGTATTTCCACTTGGCAGAATGATAAAGGGCTTTAGAGGACATGTTTGTACATTTGTGTTGAGCTTTTGGAGGTTCTACTTCAGTCTCCAATTACTAAAATCAAACAAATGTTTGACCGGCCCATTTCAAAGTGTTTGTTTTCATTAGCCTCAGCTGAGGCAAAACCTCCACTGCACACCTGTATACGTAGGAGTTTTGCTTTAGGCATTGAACATACATGCATATTTTATTATTTTTTAAATACAGGGTAAATTGTGGTTTTCCCCACAGATCAGTACAGAGTCACTATCCATCCATCATATATTCCATCACGGTGTTGGTGAGGCCGGCGCCTATCTCTGGCAGTCTATGGGTGAGAGGTGGGGTAAACCTTGGACAGGTCGCCATTCTGTCAAACCAAGAACTTTCTTGCTGCAAGGCAGCTGTACTACAAACTGTAACACCCCCACCCCCTGTACAGTCCCAGTACTGAGTCGCCATTTTAAATTTTTTTTTCCTACATGCTGCATCTTGCTCAACTTTTCCAGGTGCATGTCACTCTATGCAGATGAGCTTTTACTGTAAATCTTAATAAAATCTGCTGAATTCAACGGTTTTGCAAATCTTTCAATTTGAGATCAAATGTCAAAACAGAAAAAAAATTTCCTTCCATTAGACAAGAATTTCTGGTCACCCACACATCACTGAGTCTCGTCATGCTAAACAGGGCTTTCTGTCAATGACGCTATTGCTGAAGCACAACCTCATGTTACGAATGGGTTAAAATGCTGTGGTATGATGAAGTTCCACAAAACATATCAAAAGGTTAAATTAAAACTATTCTGCCAAAAGATGAGTCAATCAAAATCTCCCCAATGATTAACTTGCCCTGAATTACGTAATTGGTTCAGGGCAAGTTGGTATCGATAGTTAATCTTTTACTAGAATTGCAAAAAAATATATATAATAATAAACAGTAGACATCTGTAAGGAAGCAAACTTTTTTGCCACAGTGCTGTATTTCCCTTAAAGTTACGGAAAACGGAAAACATACCTTACAATGATTTCACACCCAAGGTAGGTGCTAAACCAAAGGGTTTTTTTTGTCTTTGTTTTGCTGCAAAGTATTCTTAGACACACTAAGATTCTCAGTGCTTTGAAATAAACTTTGCAAGATTATACCTAAACAAAGCCTTTATCATTATCATTAATGTTCATAATCATTATATTCAAATATGTAAAGTTAAGTTCAGGTTGATTTCCAACAATGTGAGGAAACCATCATGATCATTCTAACATGATAAACTGTAATAGACGTGAGCAAGGAATGAAAGCATGCAACAAATGTTTACACACATAGATAGATTTCTTTGTTCTGCCAAACCAGTTTCTACTGCTGGGAAATTATCTATGAACTTTCCGATTCATCAGAGCCAAATTTATCCACACACACACACCTACAATGAAAAAAAATAATAAAAAAAAGAAAGAAATGTACTGTCATAGGAATAAAAAAAATGTCTGATTTAAAAAATAAAAAAAATTCTCATAAAACTTTGGAAAGTCCCAAACTTTATTTAAACAACTACAGTATATAAACGGAAACTGTTTATGTCAGTGCTGTTTGGATACAAGTGTGAAATAGTGGTTTCTGATCTAATGCAATGGACTCCTACGCTTTAGATCTCTGGCGGAAAGTGGTGCATGACTTTGCACCTGTTGAGCTCATTTTGAGCAGGCTCATACATACAAACGGCCTCCCAGGAAAGGCAGAGGCAGGAAGTGAAACAATATTTCTAAAAGCAGACAGAGGTGAAGGTAAGAAGGAAGTGCGAAAAGAAAAACAAAGTTAAAGATATCTGCTGCTGTGAAGGAATGCAAGTTGGCAGAAGAATGACGAGAAACCAGATGCCTTCAGGCCTCGTCTGCTTTTTGTCATTCTTAGTCTGTGATTGTGCCATTCATTTTAAGGTTACCTATCATGTCAGCTAATTAGGACTCTAAGCAGATAGACAATGCAGAATTAATAACAATGAAGTTAAGCACTCTTTACCACAGCAAACACAGTTCATATCTAGCCGGAATGCTAGATGGTTATAAGATATCCTGGAAATTTTAAAACCTTATATAGCGAAATGCTTCTCTAACCCATGATAGTCAGACCAAAAAAGGACGCAGTACTGCTTCAGTCACGGATATCTTACTCTTTATTTAGAGACTGGTAAATATGACGCCGGTTTTCTTGGTAAGGATGTGGCTACACGTAGTATATATGCAAAAAAAACTGGAGCACCGAAACCTGCTGATACAGAGCTTCCCCGTTTCTGAGTTTTAAGACCACAACGGGATGGAGGCGCGGTTTAAGAAGTCGGCTTTCTCATTTCTTAGGTCTCACCTCAAAGAAATAATAAAGAAAACGGGGACAAAATGTCTAGAGAAGGAACGGGTAGAGGGCTGGTTTGGGGAACCACCTTTAAACCTTGGCTGTCTGCTGCTTTTTTTTAAAGAGTTTCAATTGAAAAAACTGCAAAGGAGACAATGAGATAATTCAATACCACTGAAGAAATCTTCTGGCTAATTTAATGGCCGCAGCGGGAACCATTGTAGTCAGGTTCTATGAGGCTGCCAATGTCAAACCCCAAAAAACACAAAAAGCAGAGAAACAGTGGCATTTTAAAACTGGATCAGCCACTTTTTTATATTTAGCCTGTTGACTTACCGTACTTCCTGAAAAGTCAGATTTCTCATAAACCGATTCCTTTCAGCAGCTCCCTTTTTCTAGTGTGCCATAGTTAATTATTACCACTTGCTTTAGTTTTTCTGCTAGATGTCCTTCCTGATCCCATTGAAATTCAAACCCCAGTCCCTTCTATAATATATATAATAAAATATATTAATAAGAAAAAATATATTTGTGTTAATCTCTATCCTAAAGTGATCTAGAATTACTTCATTGGAGTGGGTGTAAAGCAAAACAACCAGACTCTTTGCACATTTTTTAAATAAAAAAATCGCAATTTCATTGTTTGGTTAATAAAGTGATTAGTTCCTCATTCCAGAGTATTTATACTTCATAGTTTCAGGTTGATTCCAGATTACCGTAACCTTTTTTTTTTTTTTTAAAGGGGTTTATGAATAGCATTAGATACCTTAAATAACAGGTATGTGATCGAGAATCTGTTCCTCCATTTTTTAAATAAATGTACTTATAAATGTACTTATTTAATTTTTTATTCATTGCTCACTTCCAATTCTATACTCACTACTTTAACTATTACAGGCTAGAGAAGAAGGATAAAATCAGTGTCAGTTCATCGTGAGGTGGACAACAACAATTCAGCACACCCGGATGGGTTGGAGGGGAAGAGATCACCAGCCATGAGGAAGTGAGCAAGAAAAACAAGCTGTGCACTGAAGGGAAGATGACTTGGAGGGTGGAGAGACAACATTCAGTTTGCATGAACACAAAATATAAAATATTTTGTAACAGAAAGAATGTGAGAGGCGAAATCATGTTTTGTTTCGTTTTTTTCTTTAAGGCAAATTCTCCAATTTAAATTCTCCATCGCTATTGGGTATCAGTCTCTTAGGGCTGGTCATCTCTTCTTTTCTCCCTTCTAGAATATAAATTTTTGTTATATTGTATAAGTATATATTGTTAAAACACTTTACAATACAGTATTTTATGGTTTATCTTTTAATTTTTCCCTATTATGTTATTCTTATACATTTTCCTAAGGTCCACATTTGTGTGACCATTCTTTTCAATAATCTTTTGCTGCTATAAACACCAGCATTTCCGTACTGTGGGACAATAAATAGATTTTTTTATTATATTCTAAAATAAAGACAACTGGCTATAGGTTGTTTTATGTACATCTGCATTGAGGATATTTTGACAGTGATTTAACAAGAAAGGTTTCCAATGCCTAAAATATGCATGCATGTACATTTTTACTAACTCTCCAGGGTTTAAATGTCTGCCAGTGCTCTCTCTTGACCTTTCCTAGTTTTTAATACATGAAACAAATTACTGCTGTGCCTGCAGGACAGAGAAGGTGAATGAAGACCCTGTGAGGAGAAAGCGACTGTGTATGCAAACAGGAGACTGCGTGTGACACTTAAGGATGTGACTCGTTAAAGCTTAATCCTGGTGAGAGAAAAAGGCCACGGGCAGAGGCTCACTGAGTAATAAGCTCCCTGATCTGAAGTGGGCTGTGGAATAACAAACGTGGCAGCACAACAACAATTGGTCTTAGTCAGAATTTTGAGGAGAAGGTGTTCTCTAACACTTGACACAGTGGGGATGATCTCAAAAATACACGTTTTTGAGAAAAAAGACAAAAACAAAACAGAGTGAGCTTGTAGGATAAAAATACCTGCATGCTTTTATCAATCTGCTACTTAAAGAATTTAATAAAGATAGTTCATGAAGGCAATTGCCTGAATGGGGGTTTTGGATAACTTCCACATCCAGATCTCAGCGTTCAGGAAGATCTTAATGGCATATTAATACTTAATGATAATAATAATAATTGAACTTTTTTGATCTCACATTGGAAAAAAAATTACGTCTGCATTTAATCCATCCCCTTGGGAGCAGTGGGCTGCCATTGTGCGCCCCCCAGGGAGCAGTGTGGGGTTAAGGGTCTTACTCAGGAACCGAGAGTGGCAGTCTGTGGGAATGGGACTCGAATTCAGAACCTGAGCTTCCCAAGCTCTATATGCAAAAACCACTAGGCTGCCACTGATAGGTCAGTGTTTTACTGAATCAACTGCAGAGACCTGAAACCATTGAGTGGGATTTTCTTTTTGCTTAAGTATGTTTACTAACTGCACTGCTGTGGATCCTACACAGCTTTTCTTTGCTGCGATTTCACAGTGAAATGGTGGGAGAATGAGCGTTCCCGACAGCTCCTGTGATTTCCACACAACATATGCGAACAATAGCCCACATACTGCAGCTCTGCCGCTCGCTGTTATGAGCAGGCTGCGTTCAACTGCAACAGTTGTCACGGTGAAAACAAATCAAAGCCTCTGACTGCAGACAAGGCCAAGCATATTTTCTGCACAAGAAAAGGCAACAAGACCCTCAATCCTGCAGCTTTTTGCTTCCAGAAAACATCCTTCCTTGTCCTGCACCTCTAAAAGTATTCAAACAGTTTTTTATTTTTACTTTCTAATATTAGCCCCCATAGCAAATACAAAATGTCATGTATTTCATTAAATCCCATGTGGATTAATACAATTTCACAGAGCATTATTTCAGGGCTGAAACAATTAACCAGATTAATCATTTATAATTGAATATTGAAATAATATCAACTAATTTAGTAATCGACTAATCATTAACTGAAGGATAGAGACTCATAATGGTGCCTTTACGTGACTGCAACTCACTTAGAGCAGTAATTATATCAAAATTATGAAAAAAGAAATATAAATATTTTTGCATTAAAGATTAAAAGAAACAACAATAAAAAAAAACTTTTTCTTCTTTAAATATGTTTTATCCAGAACTCCTCTAGTGGAAAAGTTTTAGTTTCACCTGGTTTAACTACAAGAAAACTCTTCTTTAAGGAAGCTTTTGCAATCCGATTATTAATCAATTAATCTAAGAACAAAGTCGACAGATTAATCGATTTGCAAAATAATCGTTAGTTGCCTACATTATTTAATCCACCACTCGATACAGGTTATGAACACCGCACAGCCCCCTGAACATACCATTCCTAAAGTGAAACATGGTGGTGGCAGCACCATGCTGTGGGAATGTGTTTCTTCAGCAAACACAAGAAAGATGATTTGAAGAAATGCTCAACTAAGAACGCAGAAGGCTTGAAACAGGGAAGGAGGTTGGAACGATTAACTTTAAACGTTGAGCCAGAGTTATGATGGAATGGCCTAGTCAAAGTCTTCATCTGTGCAGAAAAACTTTTACCTGTTATGTGGCATAACCTGGCAATAACTGCTGACTGATTCTTTCGACCCACTTACATTATTCTTGAGTCTATGTGTGTAAAGCTGGTGGGGAAATAATCCAATTAACTAGCAGATATTATTACTGAAAAACAAATTGATGTTGCTTTATGTTTGTTTGAAAAGATAGAACGGTGTCAATATATTAGCAAACCCCTTGTACAATGATTTATATTTGCTGCTTTATTATTAAAGTGGTGGGATGTGAAATGTATTTTCCAGTGGACAGCTCAGTAATGCTGCATTAATTAAATTAACTACAGTCTCCAGTTTCTGCATTTGTTTAAGTCGGTCATATATAAACAAACATCATCACAGAAAAATCTAATTAAGTCAGAGCAGAACCAGAAGAAAACGGTCAAATATCAGAGTCGAGATGTAAACTGCAGATATCATGAGTGAAAATGTGTCTAAAATGGTAAAAAAAAAAAAAAAAAAAAAAAAAGAGAGAAGTACATTGTGGTCTCTTCTTTCATCTTTTACATCATTTCACCTTCATGTCCTTCCGACCTCAGTGGTTTCCATCAAACAGTTACGGCTGCTTCAAATAGAGGTAAATTCACCACAGCCTTTGTCATTGCCACGTCACCAAATGCTCAGTGCTAATGCCGATCGTGTCTGGGGGGGGTTTCTGTGAGTCTGATAAAGGCTAAAGATTAAATGTGACGGTCCAGCTGTTGCTTTTCCCATCATTTTTTTTTTTTTAACAGGCTGAGAAGTAGATTAACTTCCCTGTCTGTGTAAACATCGAGCTGTTCCATTTTATATATACCCTGAAGCAAATTGCGTTAATAAATCCCATGGTGGCTGACAAGTCTGTCAACATACAGCCCAGAAAGCACAATCGAAAATAAACTTATGGATATTTAAATTTTCTCACAGCTCAAGGGGAATGATCTGATTAAGTATAAAATAAAAAATAAAAAAATCACAGAGCAGCATTGCAGTTACTTTATTTCACAGGGTTAAAATAATTATCTATAAAATCACAGAGACAGTCTTAGATGGTTTGGGGCACCAGTTAAGTTCAACAGGCATAACAGCATCACTGACCACCCCTCACTTTATATATTCATTTATTTTTTCTTCATTTTTGTTTGGTAATCAATATGGTTTATTGTTAGCCAACAGAATTCAACTAAAAGCATAACAGAATCTTTTTGAATAGATCTTTAGTCACTTTAAATGTTCTTAAATAAAAAGCTCAGTTTAAACCTTTTTAAATATATACTTAAAAGGTGTGTATATATATATATATATATATATATATATATATATATATTTTCTTTTTTTTTTTTTTTTTTTTATATATATATATTTTCTTTTGTTTTCTTTTGTTTTTACTATGGACCTCTTTTGTGTCTGAAATAAAGATTGATTGATTGATTGATTGATATATCCTTTAGAATAATTTGTAAAAAGCCTTCCTGAAATTAGATGGAAAACAGAGTAAAGCTCTTAATTAAGAATTATTTTTCTCCTAACTAAATATCTAAATACTCTGGAGGCATTAAATGATTCTTTATCTGCAATTGGTCAGTTGCTTAAAGAAAAAAAAAAGATTTTAAGTAATTTAACAACTAAATGTCTCAGTAAAACTAAACTCTACCTATTTGGATTCAAATTCTTTTGGCAACAGGAGTCAGAAACCTCATATGTTCCTGTAGCTGACCCAATTAAATCACATAACTAATTCAGTATAAATTAGATTTTCTGTTAATATCTGCTTACAAGGAAACTGATTAAAGTGACAAGGGAGGGAATACTCATTTCCCGTATGCTCTTATCTGTAAGCAGCGGTTTAACCTGTCCATTACATAACAAACGACTACAATAAATGTTCATTAATTAAAACAATGCATCATCTATGTTATATTAAAATGGCTGAGGTTGTGTTCCACTATAAATAGTCACATTCTTACTGGTAACAGGTGATCTAGCAGCTGTTGGTTACTTTAGGGCAATTTCTGCTCAGTTTTAGGTTTCATTTAATGTTTGTATTTACCTGGGAAGCTGGCGCTGACAGGGATGAAGCTCAGCAGCAGCAGAAACAGCAGCGGAGCGGCGGAGAGCAGCAGCATAGAGGCCCGCTGCAGGTGGCCGCACCGCGGACTGGAGCGCAGCAGCATCCTGGGGGTCTTCTGCTTGACGGAGGTCCGGAGAATGTTGCAGTCAGTCCCCCATCACTCTTATTTCAGTCTCTGTCTGCTTCGCTTGTTTTTTTTCTTGCGTGTTTATAGACAGAGGCAGTAAGCAGAGCGCAGTTTGATCCACACGCACGGACTGCGCTGCGTAATCCTCAGCAGGGCTAAAGATAGTGTGGAGGAGGAGGAGGAGGCGGAGGAGGCAAGTGTTTGAAATGATGCCTTCAGGACTCCCTCGTAAAATTCAAAATTATACATGCACTGGGTAAATCCCAACAAAAAAGCTACTTTCATTTGAGCAAACCATTTTTTTTCATTACATAAATTTATAACACGCACACTGATATATATTCCAAACCTATATTTCTGTTAATTTCGACTGATGTAGGTTTTTAGACCTTTATGCATATTTAAAGGTATAGTGGACATGGACGAAGCTAGATGGGTGGCCAGGGGTGGCCATGGCCCCCTACCATTTTTTTTTCCTTTCTGTGGTGGATCCTACGAAGGGTAAAAAAAAAAACAAAAAATAAACAGCTGGTCGAAATCCGTGGGTGCGGATTGATAAACTGAGCGCACGGTTTTCCAATCCATGCGCCCAGATTAAGAAACTGTGCTTTCAGTTTATTAATCCGTGCCCGTGGATTGAGAAACTGTGCTCTCGGTTTATTGATCCATGCACTAAGATCAATAAACTGTGTGCCCTGCGTGCACACGGACATACAGTACATAAAATTAGTACATATGCACAGCAATGTGCTAATATTAAAGATAAGTACAGAATTCCTGCTCTTTTCAGAACTAGATTTTGTGTTATATGGGGTAAAGAGAATATAATGTGTCTGCAAATCATCTAGTAGTCTTCAGTGAAATCATAAATAACTATTTTAGTAAAAACTTATTAAATAATCAATTTATGTAGATATTAGTACTTGTAAATGTCAATTTTATGCATAATGATTATTGATAAAAGTAGGTAAGTAAGGACAATGCAAAAGATGTTCACCCCTCAACTCTAACCTGAAAGAATTGTTCCACTTTATTCTAGAAAGCATGGATGTTGAAATATATGCATCTATTTGTTAGGAAAGGCTGTAGGAAAGTATAGTTAGTCTTTATGTAGTAAATATGGACGTTGTGCTCATTAATCTTCCTGTTTGAACAGTGTAGATTGACCCACAGGTTCTGGCGCCGATCCACTTTCGGCCAATCCCTCAGTGTACATAGGTTAATGCCTGGCCACCCTTATAAAAAAATTTCTAGCTACGCCTCTGATAGTGGAGGATGTTCTTTTTCTGGGTGGATCATCATTACAGGCGGTCAATCATTCTGGTGATATATTTCCGTAAGGCCGTCCTAAATGCCCGTCCCCATCTTCACTTAATAGTGGTGAGTCTGATATAGTGTAAAAATTGCAATCTTCTTTTGGAAAATAAGTTTGTATGAGTGATGCAAACAGAAGCTTTTAAATGGAGTGTTCACAAGGAGAAATTGGCTCATGCATGCTCTTGCGTGCAATTAATAGGTGTTCCCTCTTGGGAGCGGGTACAGGATTGTGCATGTGCATTTATTTAATTTTTTAAGTGGAGAGGGAGGGTCTTTTCAAAAATTCACGAATATCCTCCACTGTACCTCTAAAACAGCAATCATTAACGTCACCATTAATTAAATACGAGTTTTAACCAAGAATACTGGCTTCAAACTGGTTTTAATGTGTTAAAGCTGTATGTGTTTAAACCCAAAATCATTCATATTCATTTTAAAGATTAATTTGCTCCACCCAGAGGTGTATTCCTGATGGAAAATAAGAGTTTATTTGTAGATAATCAAACGATGTTGGCAGAAGAGCTAAAAGAGGTAGCCAAATACATTTGGAAAGAAATTATTTATGTTTTCCTTTTTTCTTTACATCTGTTAAAAAGTTGCAGGTTATAAATAATGTAAACTCTGTTTTTTTGGCATCAGAGAAGTCAACCTGCCTTTTTGTATCTTCACTTTTTGAAGTATAATAGCCTTTATTCTTAATATCTAGCTCTCCCCTTAAATCATGTGTCAGATTTAAGTCACTACAAAAAGTCATAGTGCTTCATATAAAAAAACTACATATTTGTTAAATTCAAAACATCACATTAAAACTCAATTAGCCCAAATTACAAAAAAAAAAAAAAATCTTAATTGGAGTGTACACCCTAAAAAAAGAGAGGTCAATACAACAAAACAAGTAGTAGTTAGAACAACCAATCTAATTTGGTTGTGTTTTTAACCAATCTATATTTGTAAAATGGAAAACCAACACAAATTGGTCACTTTGACCAAAATATTGGTTCAGTAGTGACCCAACAACCCTTTGGCTGTAAAGCAAACTCCTGCATTAAAGGCTACTATTCCTGCTAATGCTTTTTGAAATTCATTAGAAGCCAATTATATCCAAAGTAAAGGCAAAGATTTGCATGCTGTACATTGTAATTGTTTTCTAGGTCCATAACTATTACACACTATACTTGACTACAGCCAAACAGTGGGAGTAATAAACCATCAGTTACCATTTTATTTGGTTGTTTGGTTAAACAATTAAATTGCTTGATCCAAAACCAATGGCTTGGTCAGTTTCTAACCATTATAGTGGTTAATCTAACCAAAGTTGGTATAACCAGCTAGATTGGTTGTTTCTCCAACCAATCCATTCTTAGAGTGAACAATTCAGTCAAACAAGTGTATCATTAGTGTTCAACAAGGATCTGCATGCTATTATTATTACAGATAATATGTTTATTCTTGTTTTTGTATATTGCCTTTAAAATTATTGTCTTTGTTCTTTTACTTCCTCTTTATGTGACCTGAAAAAGGAAAGAAGCTATAGAAAATCTTAAGACCATCATTTTGTACGGGGAATCAAATTCCAACACTTATGGTTGACCCCTACACTGGCCTGGATAACGTAAAGTAAGCAACACCAAAACCAAATAATGTTGGAGTAGAGCAAAGTACCCCAAAATATGTCCTTTTATGCCTGAAAACATATTTTGCATTGGGCATGTTGGAGTTATTATGATTTCTGTTGTTTTTATCATTTTATTCATTTATATGTTTTATATTGCTCTCAATCATTTGTTTTTCTATATGTTACTCTTATCATTGGAAAAGTGTATGAAGGTCATAAGACAGTCAAATGTTTTGCCAGAATGCTTTCCTGTAGTTCATTTGAGAAGAAGAGAAGTGAAAAATCACATACTGAAACCAGGCAAGATTTTTGCCTTTTTGAGTCAGAGTCCCATGCACTCTAAGGGGGTTGCCCAAGCTTGGATGTGGCTTCAGTTGGTGGCAGGCGGCTGGGGCAGGTTAATCCATCATATTTTGTTAACAAGCTGTTACTGTAACTTAGCGTATAACTTATTTCATGACATGACTTGTCACTTGCTTGTTGTCGGTTGGAGCAGTTCATTTGAGCTGGAGCTTTTTGGACTGTAGTGGGTAAAGGTACCAAGGGACTCACAGGGTTGAGGTCCCTGATAAAAGTGCTCTCGGAGCAAGGCTGATAGAGCCATAAGGTAAAGGTACCAAGGAAATAAAAGGGTTGAAGTCCCTGAGAGAAGCGCTTTTGGAACAAGGCTGTTGGAGCCGTAACGATACCTAGGTTATGGGATTGGAGTCCCCAGAGTGCGCAAAATAGAAGTGTAAACCCGTAATAGACATAAATAATAATAATAATAATAACACAACACAGAGTAGTAAAATAAATAAATAAAATAACATAAAAAGAATAAAAAAAAAATAAAAAAAAAAAAGGCCTAAATGAAAATTTAAAACATTAAAAAAATCGATAAAAAAAATGGGAAAACCTCGAAGCAAAATATCTTTGCACAAAGGAGATGAAAAATATTTATGGGTCGAATAAACCGAGACCACTTAAAATATCTTGAACAGTAATAACAGCTTTACAGCCTCAGTGGGCTGCTGTTTGCAATGCCATGCGCACTGATTTTAAAAAGAGGGCTGATTATGCCCATTTGTCCACTGTATTACAAAAACCAGGAGAAAATGTGGATGATTACAAAATTAGATCATTAGATTAGATTTATTAGGCACAGCTTAAAAATGGTTTAAAAAATGGGTTCCAGGCACACATTAGTTCCTGGATCAGAAAGCATTTGGTAGAGCACAGAACAGCTGATGTTGTGAGGATAATGGAGTAAGCTAGGCATGCAGCTGAAGTTACCAAGGAAAAGGGAAGTGGAAATGGAGGCAGAGGAGAAGTGTTTTACACTTACCTAGATTAGTTAGAAGTGTTTGTGAGAGAAAACAGAGGCAGAGGTAGAAGTGGCCAGCATCAGGGGTGTTTGTTATGTCTGATATATATGTTTCACAAGATGAGGATGATAAATCTCCCATTGATTCTGAAGTTGTAAGGAGCAGACAAGAGCAAGCCCCACTAATTATTGGATCAAACAAGGAGCTACTAAGACAGACAGTGGAATTTACCAAGTTTGTGACAAACCTGTCTTACCAAAAAGTTTGTTCAGAACTGCAGCTATTTTGAGCCATGGGCCTTGCCATGTCTCAACAGCAGGGATGTGTAATGTTATACATTTTACTACCTATGGATTTCATTCTTATGCAAAGAGTTTTTGTAAAGCATGCATCACATGCATAAAACATAACCCACAAGGCAACATGAAACCTAAGAGAGGACAGTTTCCTCCACCCAAATTTCCATTTCAAAAGATGCACATGGATTTTTTTTTCATTGGAAAAGAGTGTATATAGGTCATAAGACAATCAAATGTTTTGCAAGAATGCTTTCCTGTTTTTCAATTGAGAAGCAGAGAAGTGAAAAGTCATAATCCCGACACTTTGTGTAAAGCATATACTGAAACTAGGCAAGTTCCCTTTCTTAAAAGTTCATGCTATGTCTAAGCGTAACTGCGTAACTGAAACTAACTGACTCCCCTTTGCAAAGCATTTCAGGAAAAATCTTACACTGTCTTTGTTTCCATTTTTTATAGGTTAAGGTTGGGGAAACTTAACAACCCTAACAGGGCACAATCAGCAGACGTTGTTGTACTCCTTTGCCATCTTCATGTTGTTCAAGTTTTAAGGCATTAGCTCCCTTTAGTGAACTCCAACATTCTAATTGTATTCTGAGCGCTCTTATGTCTTATCCCTTATGGCATCAAATAATTATCAGTCCTTTATCACATCAGATCCTGGACTTTTACTCTTTTTCACACTGCAGTTCAAGAAATGGTTGCTGGTCTTGTTAAGGTAAATAAAAAAAAAATAAAAAAACTTAAGTTTACTGACAAATACAGCAAAAACAACTTGTAAAAAAAAGAAAAAACAGAAATAAAATAGAGCACACCATTAAATGCAACCAGATTAACCTCTTTGCACTCCATAGAAATTTATAAAGTTATAGTAGGCTACATGAATTCTCCCTTTTAATTAACATAAATAGCCAAACATGTACCTATAAATATTTGGTGTCTGAAAATAAGGTGTGGGGGCCCAAAATGAGCCGCTTACCCTGGGAACCATTAATGCAATAACTGTCACTGCAAATGAGAGCAACTGGACATTTAGTTTATTATGGATTACAGGTTAGATAACACCTAAATAAATAAAAGTGAGAAGTATTACTTCAACAGAAAATGGAAGATATATTCATAATATTTTTAGGATCTATTGTTAAATTCATTTTAAGGTTTCAAAGCTAAGTTTGTTCCAAAAAGTTTAGGCTATTACAAAAAAAAAAAATTTGAGTTGGTCATTTCTAATAACCTCGAAGATTTCAACAATTAAAACTCAAATGGTTTAACATAAAAATCCAATTATGGTGTGACAACTCTATGACTCAGAAATCATACAATAAACTTTCATTTTAATTTCCCTCAGCGCTCCTATTAACCATGACCGACACTTTCTCGTAGCACCTGAATGCATCACTTTACTGGAGATTAGAGGCAGCAGCGCCATGACGCGGAGGAACCAGTTTACTAAATGACGTCCTAATTAGTTTACCTCATGACGCAAAGTGAAAAAAATCTCTCGATTATTATTATTAAAGTGTTTTCATATGAAGCAATTTTCCACCAAGCAGGGGGTGTTTGAAATGACCTTAGTGGCGATAAAGCAAAGATTGGAGATTTATTTTATCCCTAAAAACAAGGGTTATAGGTGGTGAGAAGAGTTCTGATCACTCTGTGGTTTTATAAAAGGGGAAATCCAAAGCTCAGTTAAGGGAGAAAAAAATAGTAAAGATGAATTACATGTAGATCAGCATTACTCTAAAACCACAACCCCACAGTAGCATTTACTTACCTTTAGGTTTCCTTCTATGATGTAACTTTCTCTATAGTAACAGAAAGATGTGAAAGCAGTATAGTTTTTATACGCCCACTTTGACTGGTAAACTTGCACGAAATCTTCTGTGGAAGTAAGGTTCACCTCAACAGAACTGACAACCTTACCACCATTGAGAAATTAACAAAATATAGACTGGAGGTAGAAGTTTACTTACGCTGAATTACGTTTACCAATAATTCAGAGGGTCCAATGCTTTATTTACAATAGCTTTGCTCAAAACTGCACAGGTTTTAATCTTTCATCTTTTTTTTTAAATTCATTTTATAGATTGCACTGTTACCACCGGCAGTGAAACCAACTCATTCATGAGGCTGCCGCCACCATGCTTGCCAGTGAGTATAGACTGTTCCAAGGTTTTAAAGCCTTACCTACTTAAAACCAGGCCATTGAAAGCTTAATGTTAAGTTTCATGAGGGTCTCAAAAAATATATATACCAGAACTATGACTAAATGGTGCCTTGGTATCTGTAAAGCTACTCTAAATTAGCTTTACCAGGTCTGCTGAGAATACTGGTCAAATATCCAGGCAGGGTTAAATAGGACGCTTGTTGTTGAATTAAAAATGCATTAGGCTGAGATGCAGTATGCCAAATAAGCAAGTATAGTGGAGGTGATATGTTTACGTAACGCCGTCTTACGTGCTTGTCTCAATTTTCACTTACCGGTGGTGAGTCTGACATATTCGGAAAAATTGCAAATCTTCCTTTTGAAAATAAGCTTATATGAGGGATGCAAACAGCAACTTGCAACAAAGCTTGCCCGGGGAGAAATTGGCTCGTGCACGCTTGTTCTCGCACGCGTTTATTAGGCGTTCCCTCTTGGGAGAGTTGTGCATGTGCATTTTTTGTGGAGAGGGTGGTCCTTTTTAAAAAAAAAATTGAAAAATGTAGTTTAAAAAAGTTAAAACACAATCCACTGGACTTTGTTTCCAAGTTTGAAGTAGGGGGCTCGTTAAAGGGATTGTTGGCCTGGCTGAAGAGCCAAGGTGCTATGTTCCCCTGTAAAGGGGTGGGGGTTGCGATGATGGTGGGAACAGAGCATTTCTATTTAGTGAAAAAGTTTATCTCATAGCAAATAAAAGCAATTAAATAATCACTTCTTTTCATGTGGATTAAAAAAAAAATAATGGCATTACAGACGTTATCTGTACCCTCATTAAAAATCAGTGGGAAATGCTTTATTGGTTTTACAGCAGTAACCAGCTTCCTACATTTGTTTTTTTACGTATTGTTAATATTTATCACTTCCTTATAAACCTATGGCAACGGAGGAACAATCGATTCCCATAACTCCTTAATAGTTTATGTATAAATTAAGATTCATTCTCAGTACCAAATTAAAAAATAATGAGCAGAAACAAAAAAAAAGAAAAAAAAAAAAAGAAATGAACAAAGAAATTATGGTAAAAGGCAAACAGGAAGTTATAAACATATTTATTCTCAATTTCACCTTAAAAGAATGTTTCATATTTCCTTGATTGGTTAAAATGAGACAAAATATTAATCTTAACCAAGAATGGAGACAATAATTAGGAATCCTCAACTTCAAAACATGCTCCTAAAATATTTTACCAATGCTAAAATGGATGGCAAAGCCTAAATTATATAAATCATATAAGTAAAATAGAGAAACCTCTTAAAAAGGGCTCATTCTGCTTGCAACTTAAATAACAAATAATTGTGTAGATGTTAATACATCCCTTTTGGCACATTTTAGGCTGCAGCCACTGACCAACAGCTCTGAGCGAAAACAGCTGAACAAAAAAATAAATAATGCAGAATATAACTAAAATGTGTTCTCAGTTTTCCCTCTGATATTCTTATCACCATGAAATGAATGTGCACAGACCTGAGGTATAAAACTTGGCACTAAAACTTATAAGTCTCCTTGCCCTTATAAAACAGTTTAAATGTCTGGAAAAAAAATCATCTCAGCAGAGTGAGAAAAATGGTCCACTGGTCAACTACCGTTTCTGTGTCCTAATACTTCTAACATGAAGGAAATGTAACCTGCGAGTAAAGGGAACAAAATCCAGCCATACCAAGTAACTAAAAAGGAATATTTTACATCTGGTATTTGAAGTAATTGCACGTATTAATGCCAGGAAGTAGTTCACAGTGAGTCAAGTGTGTAGGATCTGGACTGTAAAACAATACAGGTAAAACCTAAACTCATCCAGGACAACCATGGGTCAAGGCAGCTGTACTCGTATCTACTGTATGTGTAGTTTTTGTTTAAAATGCATCTCAGCACATAGGCAATTGGGTGTAAAGATGGTTGGTAAACAATTAATGTAAAATCCATTTCTGGATCCTGTCAGGTTACTAAATGGGCAGAAAAAAAATTGTGTTTTCCCCCCAGTTTTTTTCATCTAATGCAAATTTAACCTCGGAAATGTATTGTTTAATTACAACAGTCATTTAAAGAAGCATAAAATATATTAGCTGAATTTAAACTATTAATTATCAAGAAGTATTAGGGCAAGGCTAGAGATTTTTTTTTATTTCGAGAATAAAGTCTAACCCTAACCCTAATATTACAAGAATAAGGTAAAAAAATTCCGAGAATAAAGTCATAAAATTACAAGAATAAAGTCATGTTATCAGAATAAAGTCGTGACATTACGAGAATAAAGTCGTAACATTACGAGAATAAACTCATATTACCAGAATAAAGTCGTAACATAATGAGAATAAAGTTGTAACATTACGAGAATAAAGTCGCAACGTTACGAGAATAAAGTCATATTACCAGAATAAAGTCGTAACATTATGAGAATAAAGTTGTAACATTACGTGAAATAAAGTCATAACATTACGAGAATAAAGTCATAACATTACGAGACTAAAGTCATATTACCAGAATAAAGTTGTAACATTACGAGACTAAAGTTGTAACATTGCGACAATAAAGTCGTAACATTACGACAATGAAGTCATAACATTATAAGAATAAAGTCATAACATTATAAGAATAAAGTCATAACATTACGAGAATAAAGTTGTAACATTACCAGAACACAATTGTGTTATTATGAGTAAAGTTGAAAAATTACAAGAATGAAGCCATCATACCACAACCTGTTTCAGAAAGAAAGCTTTAAACTCCAACCAGCATATGATGGCTGACCAGCACCATCAAACAGCAACCTGAGTCCACTTTGACATACTGTCTAATTTGATGCTGGTGCTAAAAGACTTCCTTATTTGTCAAACTGATTCCAAAGTCTAACTTCACAAGGTACTCAACATTCCTCATTTTAGGGAAGAAAGTGCTTCTTGTAAGAGTTGTCAGAAAATGCACCTTTATTTTCGTAATGTTACAACTTTATTCTCAAGATAAAAAAATAAAAATCTCTAGCCTGGGCCTTATCGGTATTCATTATCTGTTATTCATTGCCTCTGCTTATTTTAATTAATTGTATGATTCGATTTTTCACATTTGAGTATGATGCATTTTCATATCTTAAAGCCTAGTTAATAAAAAAGTTGCACTCACACAGTCTAATGCTTTAATTAGGCAAAAAAAAGTGCATAACACACCCCATCACATGTGCATCAAAACTGCACATTTTTTATAAATTGGTTCATCTTGCATACAGCATTCACTCATCAAGTCCCTGAAGTTCCTAGCAAGTACAAGTACTTTCCAAATGAGCCTAAAGGCCAGAAAAGACCCAATCTGATTTTATGTCCGATCCAACAGAAAAGTGTGTCGTGGCGTTTAGCGCCCATTAAAAGTCAATAGGAATAATCACACCAGACACGATTTTACACAAGGGGCTTACGTAGATCCGACTGAGATAGACCCCAGATCTATTTTAGTCAAACTACGTAGCAATTCTCCTTCTTCCACAGGGTACAACTGAGAGGTTATGGAAGCTACTGCCACCTACTGGCCATGTAAGACTCAACCGATGGTTATAGACTAAACAGTATTCGATTAAGTTAAAAAGGTGCAATGTAGATTAAAAGCAAATTGCATAAATTTTGTAACCTCATCTAAGCTTCTCTCTAGGTTAGTATGAATTTAAATCATGGTTTACTGGATGCCTCATCATAGCAACAGGCTCTTGTAGCTACATGTTCCAGTTCAGAGCAGAATCCCAGCAGCTCCACTATGTCATCAACATGGAGCCTATTCTACTTCCCCTCAGCTAATTGTAAACAGGCAGACTGTGCTGCAGAGCTGGACTATGGGTCCCTTCTTGCTCAGAAACCATCTAGAAACCATTTTTGGTAAACTACAGTGGTCAGGGGTTTGTGAATGGTCCAGTTTTAGTGTGCAGAGATTGTGTTGAGTCTGTAGAACAGGGTTCAGTCATGCCTTGAGTGCAGACCTGCTGCTGCTGTGACTGCCCTTTTCCACCAAGCTCTTCTTCACCCTCTGCTTTAAAAACATCTTCGTTCTCTAAAACCAACTCCAGGGTGGGTCCTTGAGCTGCGCTCTCCTCCAGCTCCCCCTCCTCTCTCAGATGGAGTTCTATGTTCATGCTGAGAGATTTTTCTGATTCATCTGGGGGGAAAAAAAGATACTTTAATGCATAAACTAAAAAGGGAAACACAGCCCAAATAGATAATTATGATCTAATGTTATCTGTTTAACACTTAAGTACAGTCGCATCATAAAACAAGCTGAAAATGGAACTTGGATTTATCAGGGATAAAGATTAACACAATAATTCATCTAAAATGATTAGTTTTGTCTTTGAACATTTAGCATGAAGTATGCAGATAGAGGTAATTTTTCTTAGCAAATCTTAGCATAAATCGTCTAGTGAGTCCTGAGTGCTTACCACCTCGCCCAGAAATGTTTGAATAGGATTAAAGGTTAAGAAGGAGCATTTTGATTTTGTTTTGCCATCTCTTTTGGATAATGTTTTGACTGAAACAGACAATTCGCTGGTAGAGTCCAGCTGATTTCAACTTAAGAGACTCATGAACGTTCAATGATGCTATGCATGTATAAAAAGTTCCCTGGGCCCACAGCACAACAGATCCTTTGCTATACCCAAAAGTGGACTCAAGGTGTATATATTTATATTTAATTTGATTCCAAAATTTCCTGATTTTTTTTTTTTTTTATTTTCTGGTTGGTTCTATCTGAATAAGTCACATAGCTGAGGCTAAACTCCCTGTAGAGATTATATAACTCTAGTTATTTATGTTTGTTATAGTAGAACAGATGAAGTTTTTACTTTTGCATCGCCCCTTAAGAACCATTTAAATGGAAGATGGTGTCTAACGGTTTTGCTTGTTGCTAAAATGCTTCTCTTTCCTAAAGTTCTCCAATACCAAGCTCCTTGGAATCCTGCTCACATTGTATGGCAGCTTTAGGGTGTAAAACTAAACTGGATCTCTTTTTTTAAAGGGATTTCCTGTGTTGTTAAAACTTCCTTCTAACCAGTTCAAAATTTCTTTATGGCATCTAAAACAGACAAGATCAATGGCCTATTTTTAAATGGACTTCCTCCTGGTCCTCACCCTGTCCTAGCTGCCTCTCCTGTGGCAGCAGCAGCACGTCCACGTTGTGATGTTTCTCCAGAGCGCTTGTGAGCACAGCACCTTCACGGCTAAACAGAAACACCAAAGGCAAGTTGATGTCTTCGGTGGAGTCGCCATCTCCAACCATCTGGAAGAGTGGCGTCTCCTCACTGTTACTTCCTTCACGATGGTCTAGGGAAGAAGGAAGTATTTGCAACAATTTAGCACCCACATAGTTCAGACGTTGAAACCTTGGAAAAGTGCCCTTAAAATAAATTTTCCATTAAACTGTACCTATAAATATGACTCCACTGGCTCCTGCTTGTTGCAGCCAACGAGCTTTTGCTGCAAACATGCAGTCCCCACGTAATGCCAATGCAATATGGCCTTTAACCTCTGCTGCATTTTCTATTGGCCCACAAGCAGTGTAGGGGGAAGCTTTCACTATGGTTCCTTTCACCTGTGGTAGAGGAATTCTCTTTAGGTCAGTGAAAAAGCAAATTACAATAAAATAAATAATAAAAATTACATTTCTTAAACTCTCCATTCATTATAAGACATTTTTTTTAAATCATATCTATTCTGGGCTTTATATTAATAATGAGTTGCTGCATCTCACTCCGTGCTCCTGCTTGGTGAGGTCCATTCCAAACTTGGCCGGTCCCGCAGTGAGGACCGTCCTGCCCAGAAACGGGGGGGAAATGAGCTGAACAACATGCGGCACCACCAGCTCCTCCTCTGGAGTCTGGCTCACCTCTGCCACAAGCTTTACACGGAACACACCTTTATGCTGCTGCAGATTCCGAAATAAAAAAAGGACAACAAACAACAATCAATTTGAATCCCTCTTTGTTCAGTTGGGATTTGTAACTAATAAGATCATTTATCTACATTTTGTTACTTTGTACTTATGACAGTGTTATGAAAATAAAGTTAAATTCTGTTCTATTCAATCCACTAAAATACATTGACATATATTCAAACTACATGCGCTATTAAACCAGTATTTCAATGACACAATAACAGACTCGTAGAACAATATTTTCTAGGTGACCAGTTAATAAGTACGTTTTGATTTTAGACACTTACTGACAGACATTGACTGCACTCCATTATATCACACTGTTATCTAAAATGACTGTCTAATGCTAAATATAGTGCAGTTTTTTAACTTTAACTTTTTGGAATTTTAATAATGGAGGACCCCAGAGTTTGCTGCACTCAGCCCCCTTTACCAAAAATCTCCTTGCTGATGAAGATTCTCAGTCATCCAGGTCATAGTCATTCCGTAAAAGTTCAAAAAATTTAGATATTACAGGCTCACAATGGAAGCAAACGACCCACTCATCGGTTACCATTTGCATGTTTCCAAGCAATACAAGGCCTTGTCTATATAAGACTCAAACTCACTGCGGATCCAAACATTTGAATTGAGAAAGCTTCCTGGAGAGGTGGCGAAACGTCTTCAAATCTTGGAAACCAAGTCCAGTGGATATTTTTTGAACTTTTACAGAAAAATCTTCTTATTTAGCCCTCTTCTAAATGGCTTGTGACTTTCCACACCCCCATCCTCATGAGGGCCACGCCCCCACAATCCGTAACCGTAATAACCAGAGTTCGTGAGGACAGCCTAGGAGCCTGTAATAATATATAAAAATAGGACTGTAGCTTGACTAATGGCTGCTACTGACAACTCTGAGCAGCTAATTTCCCCTGATGACATAACAAGGGGATTGCTTTTTCAAACACAGCATTTTGAGTACCCATTAGCTAAGAGGTGGGGAAAGATTATGATAGAGAGGAAAGGTTTTTTTTTTTTGTGAAACAGGCTTCAGGGCACATTTCTGTTACAAAATGTAAAAGCTGCATAATTTGGGACCTTTAACGTAACCAAGTTTTAAATTGCATATTGTTAATTAAAGGTTCTAATAACTTTGAGGCTCAGTCTGAATACCTTGGGACCATTAATGTCGCCTTGGGTGATCTCATTCAGTGGAGTGAGAGAGATGCCCATGCTCTTCAAGAACTCCACTGGTTCCATGCCATTATCATGGAGTGGTAGCTCAATTTCCCTGTGAACAGTGATGAAAACCCTCAGTTTCACATAACCGCAGCACAGAGAGAGATTCCTGCACAACGTCCCACCTGAGGGGTAATTGGGTGAAGGCTCGTCCAACCCCAGTCAGGTACTTGTAACCATCCCTAATGGTTTTGGCAAACGACGGGTTGTTGGGAAACAACGTCTCCATGCTGGGACAGGAGTGTGTAAACAGATCCTCATCATGAGCAGCAGCAGTAGCAGCAGCATTATCCTCCTAGACCAAGTAATGCACCAGAATCCAATGTAAGACTTTTAGAATCAATAAAGCTCATTGGTATTTCAACAATGTTTTCTTCATCATTTAAGTTTTATGTCAAGATCAAATGATCTAAAGCGAGAGGTTTTACCGTAACGTTGATCCGAACAGATGCCTGAGTTGTGGACAGAGAGACAGGCAGTAAGTGAGCCTCTGTGGTGAAGATGTAGTCATCTATGTCAATTGGCAGCTGGCTCTTGTCCGTAAACAGCAGGTAGAGGTACTTGAACATCTCGGCAAGAAAAAATGAGTCCATTCTATAAAGAAACGGATAAAAAACAACATATCCATCTATTGCTTTCCTTCAAAGATTGGCGTAGTTTGTCCCAAACAGCACCTGTCTTCATGTGTCCCCGTACGGACGTCCTGCACAGCTGCAAACCCGCAAGGCACCCTGGCAAAGGCGTTGAGCTTTTCCACTATGGATTGTCCCACTCTGAGGTAGTAAGGATCACCAGTGGCCTGCACAGATCATATTATATCCTTAACCTCTCTTCAAAAGACGAAAAAAAAAAAAAAACAGAAACACAAAATTCAAACTATGGAGGATAGGAGCATTTTTATTTGGTTGGGGATTTTAGCAACAGCTTAAATTCCAGGAGTAATAATCATTACATCCAACATGTTTGTTGCCATGGTGAGGTGGCAGACAAAGTGTTAACAAACCAAATATTAAATCATCTATGTTTTTGTGGTTTAGAGCATATAACTGTAAACATGATGGATTTAAGTTACATTTTTGTTTAAGATGTTTACCTTATAGAGGTAGTAGGTGCTTTCTGCAAACTCTGGTCTTAGTAGGTGTTGGCCCCAATGAACTCTGAACTCCGTGGTAAAAGCCTGTGTGGAAATATGTAGCTATATTAATGAGGACAAACATTATAATCATTCTAACAATATTAATAAAGCTCAAAATAGAAGTCGAATACTGCAGCATAAAAGAATAGAGCCGACACCTCTGGAAGGAACTTGTGCTGTTTTGTGACTTGGTACAGCATTTCATGTGTTTCTATGGCTGGTTTTAGATCTCCTGTTAGAACCTATGAAAACAAACACATTTTTTGTTTTGTTTTTTTAAATCAATCTTTATCTGTCATCATTAATTTACCAGTCGTTGCAAACAGAGCATCAGACCTGTAAACCAGGGAAGAAAGCGAGCAGGGAATCCATCCAGCCGCGAACGCTCACTGTGGGATTGTGCATGTGTACGTTGAGTAGAAGAGGAGGCTGGCTGATGTACTTCATGATCGCGCTGTAGTGCTGTTACAGACAAAACATGATAAAGTTGTTCAAAACATCGAATGAGAAGGTGTGTGTTGCGGTACCACAGGCCTTAAAGAAGTATTTGCAGTGGATCCTGTGTGGGAGACCAACAAAGTAGCACTTAATTGCGAAATAAAGGTAAGCAAACCGTTTTATTATTTTCTTTTTATTCCTTAAAAACAAATATCTAAAAAAATATATGGCTTGCATTTTTATCCACTCAATTTATATTAAAAACTCAAGCTCAGTCAGATTGGTTGGAGATCAGTTTTCCTGAATGAATCCAAATAAAATTGACCTCTGGTCTCTGACTGGCTGCCTTCTTGTCCCTTCCAAAATAAAATTCTTCCAACAGCAGGATGCTGCCACCACCATGCTTCATAGTAGTGATGGTGTGTTAAGAGGGATGTCTCAGACTCACAGGTAATATCAGAATGGTCTCAAGACCCAAACTATTGTTTGGAATACAAACAAAAAACCATTATCTATAGTTACTAAGGCGATAAAAACAGCATCAACAACCAATGTATTAGGTTAGGTGGTGTTTCAATATCTTTAAACACATAGATATCCTTCATCACTATTATTTTTATGGTCTTGTTTTATTTCTATAGTGGTTTTCAAGAATACATGCTTGTTGATCTGTGACCAAAACTTTGGGAATCAGTTTTCTAAATAGTTACTGTAATTCCTGTGTGTCCTAATGGAAAGAGCAAGACGACTTCTCAGGGCTTTTTGCATGACTAATCATTGCAAATTTAGTTATAATTTTTTTAAAAATCTAATCAACCACTTTCCTTCCAGGCCCTGATAATGTTTTCCTCTGTTGGCTGTTGCTGTAAACAGGCCAAGTATGAAAACGTTATGTTGGTAATAACAGTTAACCAAGGCAGCATACAGTTGTTTACTGGCGGGAGACTTACGATGTTGAACCTCTGTAGAAATGTATTGTCTCCTAAAAGAATGTAGGCCTTCATCAGGTATTCGTAGTAAGAGTCAATTCCTGCACCAACTCCGCTATCTGTAAAAAAGCAGACGGAAAAAGGCTGTTAAATTACAACAATGTGGGCTTCTTATCGATGTTTTCCAATAACAGGAGGGACTCTGGGATTTATCAGACTCTGGTGAATGTAAATCTGGTGCTAGAATGATCTTACCTTTCCTGACCCATTCTCCATTATGGATATTGATAACAGTTCCTACTAAGTCACTTCCTCTTTGTCTCCGCTCCCAGAGGACATCCAGGGCCTTCCTGGCGTGCTCCTGTGAAACATCAATAATCAGTCAGTTTAAAGTTTCTATAGGAGGCAAATTAATCTCACACCTCAGTAATTACACATATACGGGACACTAATACTCAAAAAAAAAAAAAAAAACATTAGCAGAGCTCAAATTATAGGCTGGTAGTACCTCAAACACAGACTCTCCTGACAGTCTGCTGAGCGCAGCAAACTCCAGGATCATTGTCCCTGCACATGCCGTACACGTGTCAGATTCAGTGCCAGTGCGAGAAAGTGGGTTCAAGGTGCCGTACCGCAGATTCACCTGGGAAACAAAAGAAAACTTTACTGAGAAAAAACAAAATAGCGACCAACATTGATATTTAGTAAAACATAAAATAAAAAATATATATATAAATAAATAGATACATAAATAAATAAAAGGGGGGCTTAAGGTTAAAGTTTAATGCATTTGAACAAGTAATTAGTCAAGCATTCAATATCTCCACAAAGTTTAAAAACGGATCCCAAGTTGAATAAAATTTGGATATTGATCCTCGCACAGTGTATCTAAACTTTTCAGAATAATTATTTCTAAACTGAAACTGTATCTGTGCCTCAATTTTAGTAATGCTTAAGCAAAAACCCTAAACCTTTGAGGGTGATCAAGCAAAAAATAAAAAAAAATAAATAAATAAAAATTTAGATTCAGTGTGAAGATATTTGTTTTAGCCATCATTTATTTGGAACATATTTCCTGATTTCTTCCATCTCTGTACTACAGAGATGGAGAAAGTCTGAAAGTTTAAGTTTGTTTGTAGTAACTTTGTAATAAGGGGTTTAAATAAATCAGATTATTGTAGCACAGGTGTCAGCTAAAGTGTGACATCCACCTTAGGGTAGGGAAGGCCACTGGTGGTGTTGAAGGCAGGAAGCAGTCGCCGGCCCAGCTCTACAGCCATATGAAGGAGCTCATCCTGATACCACTGCATCCTCTCCCCTCGCTGCCGGAGCAGGTCCGCCATCACATGCCCCCCTAAAAGCCCACTGGACACATATTTTCAATAAGATAAATAACATGATAAGAGACCTTCAGAAATATAAAACAGTTTTAATTTTATACCCTAAAACTCTGATGTTGGTCTCAAACACAGACACCACCACATCATTGTCCAAGCGGACGTCCTCCACAGCCTTCTTCACTGCATCCTCAAACTCGTCCAGCTTGTTCAACACCTGTGCACAATGCAAACGTGTGAAAGAGTTAAAATAACTCAACCGCCAAAAGGAAAGTAAGAGGAATAAACTCATCGTTATGCTGGTAAACAGATAAAAAGGAGACACATACCACTAGTGTATCTAGGGTGTCGATCAGCGTGAGGGAAAACCTGCAGAATATGCAGAGCAGTTAATGAGATGGTGAAAGGAGGTCATGTTACTTTTCTGCTGAATAATCTCACATTTCATAACTTTTGAGCACATTGATTACGGTAATCCATGTCCATGATTTATTCCTTCATATTGATTTCAATCCCACAAGATTTCATCTCGTCATATACAATTATGAGTTTGCAAAAAGATTGCAAGAAATTGCTAGTCTGGGTTCCTGATCTCTTTAAAAAATAAACCCCTGGTAAATTATTCCCTAAATTATGATTTCTTCAGTTTTTTATATTCAATACAAAATAATGTTAATTAAATCATACTATGTATTTTCACTTTTTAGCATTAATCAAACACGTTTAATCAATAAAAAGTTTAGAAAACTTTGCAAATGTATTTGACAAACGGTACAGACTGAATAGACTAAATTAATTTCCACCAAACAGTCCTGTTGCTTGAAGGAACCATGAGGCATTACTTGATATTTTAAGGCATCAAATCCCATAAAATAGGTGTCCTTACTTCCCCAAGGAGTCATCAATGTCGCCTCTGCTTGGTTCTTCTCCACGGACTCTCCCTTTGCAGCTTAGAGGCATCAGCTCGTCTGCTGGATAGGCATATTTCTGCAACAGTAACAGCTGCATTTAGAGTTGCCACGACCATCATATAATCATTCTACTCATAGTATTTAGGATATTACCCATCTGCATTCTACTCTTATAGCTGTTATTTATTTGTATAAAACAAATGTAAGGACCTTATTTACATCTTATTTGAAAGCTCAAAACTGATGGCAACTAATTAAGGAGTTGGGGTCATTACCCCTGAACCAATTCATGTAAGATCTATCTATTATAAGAGAAAGACACCCACTCCTCAATAACTGCACATGCATAAAAGTTAAAGGCACAATTTTTTTAATCTGATGCCCGAACAGCCAAAAATTAATGTAAGCTGTTTGTTGCTTAAATTATAAAGAATTTTGAAGCAGTCCTGGTTTAAAGTGTGTGCTGCATTACACCAAAAATGGGACATGTTTGTGATCTATTAAGGAGTGTCATTTCCAAATAAGAAATCCTCTTTCAGCAATTAAAGATGATTGCTTTGTGAAACTATTAATTGATTATTTATATTTGTATTATATTCTAGATTTTCCAATATAATGGTGAACTCACCAGTTTCAATCTTTACATGTTTCTCCAAAATATTGTCTTTGCTTTTTTCCTTTACATTCATCTTTGTATATATTTGTAGCTTTCCGTTTCTGGCCCAGTCTGGTTGTTTTCCAAGTTATGCAGATAATGCTTTCTGAAACACTCTAAACTGGTTCTAGGTTAAAAAAAAAATCTAATAACATTCCCCTCTTCAGTAAACTAAGCCAGAACATAAGTGATCTTACACAGATCTTTAGTCATGCAGCTTCTGATGCTACAAGTAAACAAAAGATTGGAAATAAAACATTGTCCTTACCATGTAACTTCCATAGGCATGGTCAAACATTTCAAGAATTTGGTTTCTGTAAAATAAACAACAATATAACATGAAACCAGGCGCCTTTTCCAGATTATTCCAACTATTTAAGGTCTTTTATGTACAGATTAGCTGTGTTTGCATAGGTTTTCACCTGATGTTGGTCTTCTCTTCTGGTGTCATGCTCTGGTTCTCTAAACATTTCACCCAGCTAAGAAGACTGGTGATCACAAGCGTTTTTAGCATCATCTCGATGGCAAAACAAATGCTTTGTTTCCTTAAAGTTTTATCACCAAGTCTCCTCTTATGTTCTGACATAAGGTTAATCTTAAATGGGAGCAAACAAGCTCCTCTCTATCCAACGCCCACGCAAATCAAACAGTCCAGCTGGCACGGCTGTTCTCCATCAGATCCCAGCTCATTCTCTTGCTTTGGGACCAAAATGGCACAGTTTTAACTACCTGCCAATTTCCATTCTCCCCAGCTTTGTTGTCCTATTCTTTGTCGAATCTTAATAGGGACACCTAATGTAACGTCCATGTAAACAAAGAAGGAAGGGAAACAAGTGAAGAATCCGAAAGAGATTAAGTAAAAATATCTAACCACCATATAAACCACAAAACAAGAAGATACACGCCTCAACTAGCAAACTGAAAGCAACGGTTGACAGTTAGAGGCTCCTCCAGCTGTTGGGAGGCTCCCCGATGCTAGCCCGTTAGCCATGCTAGTTAGCAAACAAGCTTATTAATAAAACAAGTAAAATAAGTTGGACCTAATTAATCCTGGGAAAAAAAAGAGAAAGGAATGCAGCTGCCGTCGTTTTTTCCAATAAAAAAAAAACCTTGGTAGGTTTACAGTCAGCGACGCGAAGCTAAGAAGACCAAGCTGTCAAACAACAGGCTACCCCGGTGTGGAAGGAGCAAACTAAGCCCCGAGTTTGTCTTTCAGGCAATCTCAGTGCCACGTAACACCGGAGCGAGTCCGTCACATTTGCTGTTTCCCCCTTTTTCGTCAACTATTCTTCAATAAATTTCCCCCATGTTCACTTTAATTCTGATATTAACGCCAACTTTACGTTTAGATATAATTAATGATACTATTATCTTCATTTAAATTGTAGAAGATCCCCTTTCAGACCATACTTAGGGTGTACGTTCAAAGGTAGTAGGTTCGCATCATGTGTCATGCGGCTTACCCCGGCTGACCGGAGTATGTGACTGATAGCCTAACATAGCAGCATTTTATGAGTCTAGAAACGTTATGATAATGTTCGTGTCTTAAATTATATATCGCCAATAATCTATTAATCTTTGTAAGTTCATTGGTTATAAAATCCCTAAAAATTTGTCTCTGATATCGTTCCGCTTCGTGTACCATTAATGGCCTCTGACGCCGCATCGTCATCACCCCGGCACGACACCGGCAAAACGTAACCGAATGCACCCACAGGCCGCTACTGACAGCATTGGCACTAATATTCCTATTCTAATTGGAATGCCGCCATACACTAAAGGAAAAAATAGCTAATGCGTGTATGCTAAATTGGAGACCGGGACATAACGGACGTTTTAATGACTTCCCAATAGTTTCTAAATTTTAGCTTAGTAAAAAAATGTGTCCGGTCTGCAGTGTTGAGAATTAACCACAAGGTGTCACTATTGTTCGATCGCGTGGATTTTTTTTTTAGCATCTTTGCAAACTTTTGGGTTCTGATATCAAAAATTGTATTTTTGAACCGAAAATATTTACTTAAGAAGAGTGAAATTGAATCACCTAAGCTCTAACGTTGGCTCCAACTCTAAGAAAAAATATCTAAGGGCAGGTCCAAGAATGAGTCAGACAGAGGGAGGGGAAGGAAATGAAGAAAGAGGACAACATTTATTTCCCACATATCTTATACGTGGGATTTTATTATATTAACATGGTGTGGAAATTTAAACAACGAACCAAACTCTGCTACCACTGATTAAAAAAAAATATTTTATAAAATATACAAACATACAAAAAAACATATAAAAATAGTTTGGAATATTACAATAATACATAAGAAACATCAGAGTTATTAAATAAAAGATGTCAAAATTAAGGGGGATATAAAACAATTAAATAATCACCAGTTTCTGAATCACCATTAATTAATTAATAGATTAATTTAATAAATTTTTTCAACATTTGCTTAAGCAACGTGGTTAAAGTTGACATTTTAACCAAGTAGATTTTTTTTATTCTAATAAAAATAAATGTTTTGTCTCACAATGAGTTAAAGCTGATTTGCTCCAGAGAGGAGGAGTTTTATGATTCAGCACATAACGGGGGTGGCTCCCTTTCTCAACTTCTCTGAAAGGTGTGGCAGTCAGTCTGTACTCACTGCAAACGTGCTTTTCCATCAGCTTATCCTTCAAATCAGGTAAGAAACAAAACAAAACATGATGCCATTCCTTCATTTTTATCTTAGATTCACGCTCTTAAGCGTTTCTTGTGTTTCACGTTTGGTTTTGTTGCGCCTTTCTGCTCCGGAAGGATGTTTTTTTCTTTCTCTAGTATGGAGAAATCGATGTTACATTATTTCCTGCACTCCTCATCTTGCACAGGATTTATTTTTATCTGAAAAACTTAAACCAAGAGAGATAAAGCGGATCAGTTAAAGAGTTATATTGATACTTATAAGATATTTGTTCCTCTTTCTAGGTCTAAACGTTTTACTCTACAATAAACAAAAAGCAAACACAAAGATGTCTGACTCTGTTTGGGTGAGTTTTTGAAAAATACCTGTTATTATTTAATCTGATGTTTTTGTTGGGAATAAAATGCAATTTCTCTCAACTTGTGATGCAGGATGATCTGGACCTGCTCTTAGATTCCCCCTCCTCACTGACTGCAACTGTAAGTTGAACCTACTTATTTACTTATTTAAACCTTCAGAGTTTACTTATAGTTTTATTGAAAGAAATACTTTGCTGTCCACATATGCAGAGGCATAGCCAGAAATTTTTTATAAGGGTGGCCAGGTATCAAACAATGTAGACTGAGGGGGGTCCGAAAGCAGATAAACACCAGAACCTCACGGTCAATCTACACTGTTCCAACAGGAAAAATAACATGTGCAAAACATCCATATTTTTTAAATAAAGACTAACTATACTTTCCTACAGCCTTTTTGTAACAAATTGATTTCTGGGGCGTAAATCTTTTCTATTTCCATTACTTACCTACTTGTATCAATAAACATTCTACATAAAATTGATTTCACTAAAGACTCCTAGATGACTTTCTCTTCACCCCATAAAATATAAAATCTAGTTCTAAAAAGAGCGGGAATTCTGTACTTATTATCTTTGATGTTAGTGTATTGATGTGTGTAATTAACCACAACATTTTTTGAATATTCCACTTGAGAGTATTACAGTTTATGGCCACCCCTGGCCCCCCATCTAGCTCTGCCCCTGCACATATGTAGGTTATATATGAAGAGGCAGCTTTTCTTTTCTTTTTTTATTGAATCAAAGCAGCCTTTTTTTATCTAAAAAAACAACTTGTATTTAATTGCATTGTTTAGTTGACTGGTACCTGTCTTGTATATAATGTGTTAACTTTTTAATTCATTTTCTAGTCTAATGCAAGAGGAACTGTTAAGGAAAAGGCAAATTTTAAGGTAGACGAAGACGTTGCTGCTCTGAGGAAAGCCATAGAGGGGCTTGGTGAGTTAATAAGTTACAGGCATCAGGCTCTTTTATAGCTCTTTTATAGATACACTAAATCACTAAAATAATTGGTAACAATTCAGAAACACATAGGCCCTATTTAAGAGACATAATGCAAAGTTCAAATCATTTTTTTTAAATAATTTCTATAAAATAATGCAAAATCTTTTATTTTTGTTGTTGTTTCTTTAATCATCATAGGTACAACAGAAAAAACCCTGATTGAGGTTCTGACCCAAAGAAGTAACGCCCAGCGTCAGCTTATCAGCGCAGCTTATCAGAAAGCCACCGGAAGGGTATGTGACTCAAAAAAGTATTCAAACCCCTTTGTGCTATATTGGTTTTTGGTGGGATAGACCGACACAAATAAGTGAATAAATGGGGAAAAATGCTTCAAACACAAAAACTAAAAGTGAGACATGCATTTGTATTTATGTTAATACATTTAAACCACATTACAACTGTTTTTTGTTTTCGTCTCTAGTAGCTTTGCTTATGCAAATAATGAAAGTTGGATTGAATTATATAACATATATACTGTTGCTTTTACGTAACTCCTTTCATTGTAGCTCTGCCGGGGTGTTTAGAGTTCTCATGTTGGAGGATCAACCCGGTTTTAGCCTTTAACAGAGGCTAAAACCAGAATACTTACATTTAACCAACTCCCCATTAACTCTAAACAGCTTCACCACAGCATAATGCAGCCAATACTTTGTTTCAGTGTGCAGTATCAGTTTCTTTGAGTAGGCAAAATAAAAATGAACAAACAGAAATAAAGGGTTTTTGTATTTAAAACTAACAAACAGAAAGTTGTTTCGTTTTATGGGTCTAATGGGGAACATTTGTTGTCATTCTTATTAGACATTAGTGGCTGACCTGGAAGGTGACACCCATGGAGACTTTGAGGACTTGTTAGTCGCTCTGGTAACGCCTCCTGCTGTCTACGACTGTCATGAAGTCATAAAAGCCATGAAGGTGAGATTTATCAATATCAGAGCAAAATGTGCTTAACAGATGGATATAATGCACCAGGCTATGTTTTCAATCAGGTTTTTGGGGTCAAAAGAACACATGATCACAGTTTATTCCTAAATAAGTTATATTTGTTCATTAAGGCTTAGTTTTCACTAAAATATTGCATTTTATTTTAACATCCAGGGTCCAGGAACCACTGAGAGTACTCTTACAGAAATCTTCGCTTCCAGATCCAACAAACAGATTAAAGCAATGTCTGACGCATACATGAAAGGTGGGTCAATAAGTAAACTTAGTCACTGAAGCTTCTCAGAAATTTTTCATAGCTGGTTTAGAATGTGTTTTGTTTTTTACAAAAATGTGAAATTCATCGGATTTTTTCATTTCATTAAAGAGACTGGAAGAGTTATGACTCATGATCTGAAGTCGGAGGTATCTGGAGATTATGGCAAAGGACTTCTCATCTTGGCTGAGGTACTGTAGATAAAACTGTAACCAGGCTGTGTTTGCGGCACTCCCTGCAGCAGCACATTTATTTAGAAGGTGGGGATGCATTAACCTGCCAAAGATATTGCTAGAATGGAACTATATCCAAACAGGCTGATTGCTGAATGCTTGGAACGCAAAAATTTATCATCTAAATCCTCTGTTTAAAATTAACCTTGTGCAAGATACAGTAAATTAATAGGAATAACCAGAAGGGTAAATTCAGAGAAAATATCTCCACGTCTATTTGCAGACATATTAGACCATTTAAGGTTAATTGTTGAAAGAGATGCCACCCCTTTTGATTGATCTTCACTGATTTAATGCCATATGCATCCATCTGCTTTTACAGGGAAAGAGAGATGAGAGCATCAACGTGGACGCAGCCAAAGCCAAAGCAGACGCTAAGGTAACCTTTAATATTTTTAATTAATGTCTTCTCACTTAGGTTTCTGCCTTTTAAAGGTAGCTTTCCCTCTAGTGCTTTCACTGACAATTTTTTAACCACAAAGCCTGTGAAACCCTAAAAGGTCAACCTTGTCCCCCACAGGTGCTGTATGAGGCAGGAGAAAAGAAATGGGGAACGGATGAGGAGAAGTTCATCGACATCTTGTGCCACAGGAGTGTTCCTCAGCTTCGACAAAGTGGGTTTAGCTGTTATTTCTTCTCAATAAATATCCAGCTTAACTCATTTTTTTACCGTCCATGTAAAATGGAAATCATGGGAAGGAATGTTATAAATAAGATTGACCTTTAATTATATTTAAGTATTCCTTTTTTAAAACAGGACAGCGTAGAATAATTGAGACGATCATCCCATTTATTTGTCCCAGTGAGGGATAAATAGTATATAAATGGTGAAAAACGCAAAACTCTTATTATTCTATTGATATAATTTCATTTTTCTCAGCTCAGAGACAAAATGATGCATAAGGGACATTTTAAATGTTCTAGGTTACATCAATGTTGCTTTAAATGTATTTAAGTAGAAGTGATTTAGCTGGGCCAGTGAATGGAACTAATAGAAAATTCATTCAGGACTCTGAAAGAACAGCCCAGGGAACCAAGAAGCTGTTTGTATTTAGTCACGTGTAGTGAGGGAGAGGGTACTAACTGGAAAAGAAGGTTTCCTTTTGGTTGGATAGAGAAAGAAGGAACTATTGGGTTCCAGCGAGAAGAATCAGATACCTGCCTGTGTTCCTTGTGAATTATCAGTGACCAACAATGTCGCATAAGACGACAAAAGTTGGTCGAGACATATGAAGGCGTTCCACTGTGGTGGCATGATTCCTTAACATTCATCTGTACAGATGACTCCATTTAAGGGAAATTAAACAAGCTTACCCAAAAAGTATTTCCAAGAAGCATTATTTACAACTGTGCAATAATTGACCAAACTTGCTTGATCTTTCTGTGCACAATTGAGTTTAATAGTAATTTAGTCATTTTTTCGGTGGCCATAGTTCTTATCAATAAGAAGTATTGTAAGAACTAAGAAGTCAGAAGGCTTATCTGTAGCTGTAGTGGCTTATCTGTAGCTGAGGGAAAGCGGCTGGATAAGGTGATCAGGAAGTCCTGCTCTGTGATTGGATGCCCTCTGGACTCTGTGCAGGAGGTGGGAAACAAAAGGATCCTTACTAAATTAACCTCTCTGTTGGATAATGTCTCCCACCCCATACATAAAGCTGTTGCAGAGCTGGAAAGCTTTAGTGACAGACTGCTGCACTCTAAATGCACCAGGGAGCGTTATCACAGATCCTTCCTCCCAGCAGCTTTAAGACTATAACCATCACTGCTTCCAACAACCTCAGAGTGGTTAAATTCATGCTGATTTATGCAGTTTCTCTCTTGGTCACTTAAATAACATGCTGCTGTCATTATGCACANCCTCACTGACTGCAACTGTAAGTTGAACCTACCTATTTACTTATTTAAACCTTCAGAGTTTACTTATAGTTTTATTGAAAGAAATACTTTGCTGTCCACATATGCAGAGGCATAGCCAGAAATTTTTTATAAGGGTGGCCAGGTATCAAACAATGTAGACTGAGGGGGGTCCGAAAGCAGATAAACACCAGAACCTCACGGTCAATCTACACTGTTCCAACAGGAAAAATAACATGTGCAAAACATCCATATTTTTTAAATAAAGACTAACTATACTTTCCTACAGCCTTTGCTAACAAATTGATTTCTTGGGCGTAAATATTTTTCATTTTCATTACTTACCTACTTGTATCAATAAACATTCTACATAAAATTGATTTCACTAAAGACTCCTAGATGACTTTCTCTTCACCCCATAAAATATAAAATCTAGTTCTAAAAAGAGCGGGAATTCTGTACTTATTATCTTTGATGTTAGTGTATTGATGTGTGTAATTAACCACAACATTTTTTGAATATTCCACTTGAGAGTATTACAGTTTATGGCCACCCCTGGCCCCCCATCTAGCTCTGCCCCTGCACATATGTAGGTTATATATGAAGAGGCAGCTTTTCTTTTCTTTTTTTATTGAATCAAAGCAGCCTTTTTTTATCTAAAAAAACAACTTGTATTTAATTGCATTGTTTAGTTGACTGGTACCTGTCTTGTATATAATGTGTTAACTTTTTAATTCATTTTCTAGTCTAATGCAAGAGGAACTGTTAAGGAAAAGGCAAATTTTAAGGTAGACGAAGACGTTGCTGCTCTGAGGAAAGCCATAGAGGGGCTTGGTGAGTTAATAAGTTACAGGCATCAGGCTCTTTTATAGCTCTTTTATAGATACACTAAATCACTAAAACAATTGGTAACAATTCAGAAACACATAGGCCCTATTTAAGAGACATAATGCAAAGTTCAAATCATTTTTTTTAAATAATTTCTATAAAATAATGCAAAATCTTTTATTTTTGTTGTTGTTTCTTTAATCATCATAGGTACAACAGAAAAAACCCTGATTGAGGTTCTGACCCAAAGAAGTAACGCCCAGCGTCAGCTTATCAGCGCAGCTTATCAGAAAGCCACCGGAAGGGTATGTGACTCAAAAAAGTATTCAAACCCCTTTGTGCTATATTGGTTTTTGGTGGGATAGACCGACACAAATAAGTGAATAAATGGGGAAAAATGCTTCAAACACAAAAACTAAAAGTGAGACATGCATTTGTATTTATGTTAATACATTTAAACCACATTACAACTGTTTTTTGTTTTCGTCTCTAGTAGCTTTGCTTATGCAAATAATGAAAGTTGGATTGAATTATATAACATATATACTGTTGCTTTTACGTAACTCCTTTCATTGTAGCTCTGCCGGGGTGTTTAGAGTTCCCCTGTTGGAGGATCAACCCGGTTTTAGCCTTTAACAGAGGCTAAAACCAGAATACTTACATTTAACCAACTCCCCATTAACTCTAAACAGCTTCACCACAGCATAATGCAGCCAATACTTTGTTTCAGTGTGCAGTATCAGTTTCTTTGAGTAGGCAAAATAAAAATGAACAAACAGAAATAAAGGGTTTTTGTATTTAAAACTAACAAACAGAAAGTTGTTTCGTTTTATGGGTCTAATGGGGAACATTTGTTGTCATTCTTATTAGACATTAGTGGCTGACCTGGAAGGTGACACCCATGGAGACTTTGAGGACTTGTTAGTCGCTCTGGTAACGCCTCCTGCTGTCTACGACTGTCATGAAGTCATAAAAGCCATGAAGGTGAGATTTATCAATATCAGAGCAAAATGTGCTTAACAGATGGATATAATGCACCAGGCTATGTTTTCAATCAGGTTTTTGGGGTCAAAAGAACACATGATCACAGTTTATTCCTAAATAAGTTATATTTGTTCATTAAGGCTTAGTTTTCACTAAAATATTGCATTTTATTTTAACATCCAGGGTCCAGGAACCACTGAGAGTACTCTTACAGAAATCTTCGCTTCCAGATCCAACAAACAGATTAAAGCAATGTCTGACGCATACATGAAAGGTGGGTCAATAAGTAAACTTAGTCACTGAAGCTTCTCAGAAATTTTTCATAGCTGGTTTAGAATGTGTTTTGTTTTTTACAAAAATGTGAAATTCATCGGATTTTTTCATTTCATTAAAGAGACTGGAAGAGTTATGACTCATGATCTGAAGTCGGAGGTATCTGGAGATTATGGCAAAGGACTTCTCATCTTGGCTGAGGTACTGTAGATAAAACTGTAACCAGGCTGTGTTTGCGGCACTCCCTGCAGCAGCACATTTATTTAGAAGGTGGGGATGCATTAACCTGCCAAAGATATTGCTAGAATGGAACTATATCCAAACAGGCTGATTGCTGAATGCTTGGAACGCAAAAATTTATCATCTAAATCCTCTGTTTAAAATTAACCTTGTGCAAGATACAGTAAATTAATAGGAATAACCAGAAGGGTAAATTCAGAGAAAATATCTCCACGTCTATTTGCAGACATATTAGACCATTTAAGGTTAATTGTTGAAAGAGATGCCACCCCTTTTGATTGATCTTCACTGATTTAATGCCACATGCATCCATCTGCTTTTACAGGGAAAGAGAGATGAGAGCATCAACGTGGACGCAGCCAAAGCCAAAGCAGACGCTAAGGTAACCTTTGATATTTTTAATTAATGTCTTCTCACTTAGGTTTCTGCCTTTTAAAGGTAGCTTTCCCTCTAGTGCTTTCACTGACAATTTTTTAACCACAAAGCCTGTGAAACCCTAAAAGGTCAACCTTGTCCCCCACAGGTGCTGTATGAGGCAGGAGAAAAGAAATGGGGAACGGATGAGGAGAAGTTCATCGACATCTTGTGCCACAGGAGTGTTCCTCAGCTTCGACAAAGTGGGTTTAGCTGTTATTTCTTCTCAATAAATATCCAGCTTAACTCATTTTTTTACCGTCCATGTAAAATGGAAATCATGGGAAGGAATGTTATAAATAAGATTGACCTTTAATTATATTTAAGTATTCCTTTTTTAAAACAGGACAGCGTAGAATAATTGAGACGATCATCCCATTTATTTGTCCCAGTGAGGGATAAATAGTATATAAATGGTGAAAAACGCTAAACTCTTATTATTCTATTGATATAATTTCATTTTTCTCAGCTCAGAGACAAAATGATGCATAAGGGACATTTTAAATGTTCTAGGTTACATCAATGTTGCTTTAAATGTATTTAAGTAGAAGTGATTTAGCTGGGCCAGTGAATGGAACTAATAGAAAATTCATTCAGGACTCTGAAAGAACAGCCCAGGGAACCAAGAAGCTGTTTGTATTTAGTCACGTGTAGTGAGGGAGAGGGTACTAACTGGAAAAGAAGGTTTCCTTTTGGTTGGATAGAGAAAGAAGGAACTATTGGGTTCCAGCGAGAAGAATCAGATACCTGCCTGTGTTCCTTGTGAATTATCAGTGACCAACAATGTCGCATAAGACGACAAAAGTTGGTCGAGACATATGAAGGCGTTCCACTGTGGTGGCATGATTCCTTAACATTCATCTGTACAGATGACTCCTTTTAAGGGAAATTAAACAGGCTTACCCTCAAGGTATTTCCAAGAAGCATTTTTTACAACCTTGCTATAATTGACCCAATTTGCCTGATCTTTCTGTGCACAATTGAGTTTAATAGTAATTTAGTCATTTTTTCGGTGGCCATAGTTCTTATCAATAAGAAGTATTGTAAGAACTAAGAAGTCAGAAGGCTTATCTGCAGCTGTAGTGGCTTATCTGTAGCTGAGGGAAAGGGGCTGGATAAGGTGATCAGGAAGTCCTGCTCTGTGATTGGATGCCCTCTGGACTCTGTGCAGGAGGTGGGAAACAAAAGGATCCTAAGCTAAATTAAATCCAGAGCTAAATTAACCTCTCTGTTGGATAATGTCTCCCAGTCCCACCCCATACATAAAGCTGTTGCAGAGCTGGAAAGCTCCTTCAATGACAGACTGCTGCAATCTAAATGCACATGGGAGCGTTATCACAGATCCTTCCTCCCAGCAGCTTTAAGACTATAACCATCACTGCTTCCAACAACCTCAAAGAGTGGTTAAATTCATGCTGATTTATGCAGTTTCTCTCTTGGTCACTTAAATAACATGCTGCTGTCATTATGCACAGCTAATGTTGCTATTTTTCACACAGCCATTACTGTAAAGGTGTCCACAGCCGTTTATTGATTTACTCTCCAGATACAGAACATTTATTTAGTAAAAACACTGTACAGTACTTATTTATTTTCCTAACTGTTATTTATTCTGTTATTTTTATACACTTTCTAAAGTCCAAATTATGTGACCACTTCTGCTATAACCTTTTACTGCTGGAACGCCACAATTTCCCCATTGTGGGACAATAAAGGGATTTTTTATTCTATTAAAGGCATATCAACTTTTTTAATAAACCAATCACTGATATTGAAAAGTAAAAAAACACGTTTCTATTGTGTTCCTTCAGCTTTGATCGAGTACAAGAACATTAGCAAAAAAACTCTGCAGGAAAGCATCGAGAGCGAGATGTCTGGAGATTTGGAGAAACTTCTTGTTGCCATTGGTGAGAAATTTTTAACAGCACAAATACAAGGCATCTTCATCTATTAGGATCCTTTGAATATTAACCTTGATTTATTCTCCATCTAGTTAAGTGTGTCAAGAATGCCCCTGCATATTTCGCTGAGAGGCTCTTCAAGGCCATGAAGGTAAAAATCAACTATTTAAAAACAAACAGCTACCAACTAAGTCTGATACATTTGTGCCAAATCAGCCTGTTATTGGTTGGTGGTGTGGAAAGGAATGTTAGGCCATGTTTTACTGTTGATAAAAAGGCGGCAGGAAACTGAAGCAAAAAAAATGATGAAACTGCACATTTAAAGCAAAGTGCATCATATAAATGAGATTTCTGAAGCAGTTTATGTCCTGCTTTATTCAGGGAGCTGGAACCACAGAGTCAACGCTGACGAGGATCGTGGTCAGTCGCTCTGAGATCGATTTAAAGGATATTAAAGCGGAATACAAGAAGCTGTTTGGATTTACCCTCTACAACCAGTTAGAGGTCAGTATCCCAGCTGGATTCAGTTTAATCATTAAGCTCAAATGCTTAAATGTCTGGTTTGTGTTTTTATTATTAAAAGTTCACTAATTTCTTGTTTTCTCTTTATATTTTTATGCATGTGCAGACTGAAGTGTCAGGTAATTACGGTGAAGCCCTCATGCAGCTGTGTGGCCATGAAGACTGACTTCTTCAATCATCCATATCCTCACATACAGCCTGGAGAAAGGATGACCCATAACCAACAGAAGATCTAATGAGTGCCAGATATTAACCTGAATGAATGGAAATAATCCAGACATTCTGTTTATTCCCTAAACAGGTCTTAATTTTCAGTGATATTCTGTACTGTTAACATTTTGCAGTTGAGTGTTTTCAGCCATAACTTTTTAAGTTATCGGGCTGAAAGAAATAAAAAAAACATTCAAAAATCAACATTTACAAAATAAAAATATTTTATTTAACAGTTTTGCTTATATTACTATAGCCGACACCGACGCAGGTCATCAGAACTTTATCTCCTCCTTTCCGCTCGTCTTCTAGAGGCTTCTGGACTTCGATCTTGAACATAATCTGGAAGAAATCTCTGATGTGCCTCAGGAACTCGATCCTGTATGATTAAAAAAAATAAAATAAATAAGAAAAAGAGTTTATCAGATGTGCATTAAAAACCTTCATATTTGGAGTCTCCTTTAAGCAGGGATGATAGGTTCCTTTTTCTCCTGTTGGATACAACTTTTTCAAAACAAAAATTAAAATATTTTTAGGAAAAACACTAATCATCCCTTTATAATCTTTGAACATTACCTGAGTCAGATGGGGAGTGTTTTGTGATGGCACTGCCAATCTTCAGTTATCATAGTACTGTACTTGAGAGGAACACAGCACCGGTACCATGATAGCTGAAAATGGACAGTTCATTGTTCGCTCCCTATGATGACGAGAAAAGCTACCAAATGCAGTTTGAACCCTTCTGTGGTTCATCAGATTATTTCAACTGTTTCTATTTTATATCCATTTCACCTCAAAGCATAAAACAATGATTGCTTCAGCCTCTAAACAAAAATACAAAGGGAGGTTTGGAAAAGATTATATGCTCCTTGCTACTCCTATTCGGTCGCATTGAACCACAAACAAGTGACAAACAAGTGTTGTAGAGGGGATTTATCACATAGACCAGCAATACACGTAGCAAAATTATCAGATAAAAGCAAGATATGAAATGTTTTTTCAAACAAAAAGTTTTGCTTGAATTTGTGGATTTTTTGAGGAAAATTGAGAAATTCGCTTAAGTCGTGTTTTTTAGGCTAATTATCTGCCTGCTGTAATTTAATCTGAGATGCAGCTGGTTTATGAAGGCATCAGAGGTCAGTTAGTGATCAAACAGCAACAGGAGGAGCAGCCTCATCAAGGATAAAGGAGTGGTTTGGTTGGAAAGAAATTTTGAGCCTTGAACATCTGAGAAAAAAACATCCTAAACATTAAACTCTTTGATAGAAACATAATGTAAGGAGAAGGATGCATTTTTCCACCCAGCAGAAACAACCAATCTGGTCAAAAACTGCTTATACAGTAAGTCAGTGAAACATCAGACTTAAATCCACCAGAGAATATGGAGCCAAGACCTAAAAGAAGGATTTTCAGACACATCTGACTGATTTTGCAGAGAAGAATAATTCTTATTTCAGTACCTAGATGTATAAAGTCACTACTCAAATTAATAAATACAAAAATTTATAAATACAAAAATCTGCACCTATAACTGCAAATAAAGGTACAGAATTGGATTTAGATTAAATACTTTGTTGATCTATACCAAAAAATACCACTAAAATGTGTTGGAAGTTTGTGGCCAAATTAGGACAACGTTCAAAGCCTATGAATCCTTCAGCGGGGAGCTGTAGCTACAAAGATGCATGCATTTGTTTGGATTAAAAATACACAGTTATTAGATTTTTCTTTTTAATTCTACACACCAGTAACTCAATCTGGTTGCATAAAATATTTTTATGACAACTTACAACATCCTGCTGGCGTATTTAGTTTTATTTTTTATGCTTTCTTTTCGCAGTTTGTTATTTAAAGTAGCCTCTCTGTGTATATTTATCATTTGTACTGTGACTGGGATTGTGTCACTGTGTGTGCATACAGTTGGTCAAGAACTTGAGGCAATAGAGGCGAGTGAGTGCGGAACTCAATGTATGTGAAAAGGGGCAAGAAGGTTTTTTGACTCCCAGAGGAAAAAAACCCGGGATTTCCCTGGGAAAACAATCTGATCATCGGAGTAAACTAAAGCTAAAGCTCCAGCTTTATTTTACTCTAATGATCAGAGCTCAGAAAGCATTCTGATGCTGAGAAGTAGATAGAAACATTAGCACTTTTAAGCCCTATCCTCTGAGCTATCATGACCGTGTAAAGGCATGGACAGGACTTATTGAGAAGCTGCATCCAGAGCGACCATCTGGCTTTGTGGTAGTTGAACGGTTCCTCAGGTAGATGGCGTCACACTTTATTTAATGTCAGCTCATACAGTAGTAGCCATTCAACATTTCCCCACTTTCCTTGGCGGTTGCTCTACAATTCCTTTTTAAACATCAATCTTTGTACTAAAATATTCTGTCATGATTTGCAGACATTAAGATCTAAAGAGAAGCGACATCTACTGGTCAGACCCTGTAATTTAGTGAAAGGGTGGAGTCAGAGTAAAAAATATGCACGCCCAGGAGAAGGAGGGGGTCACTCCATTGGCTGGAAGTTGGAGGGGATTTTGCTGGGAGTTGCAGGGAAGTGGGCTATAGGCTAAATAGGAACCCCAGCATCTTGTGTATTTAGAGTAAAAAATGACAACCTAAACACCATCAGGGTGGAGGTTTGGATAGTAAAGTCTCATTTTATTATAATCAACTGGATTTTGGTCTTTAGTATAAGCCTACAGCATGACTATATACCTTTAATGGTCCTGCTACTGCGCGAGCTGGCTTTCTGTCTGGAAACAGAAATCCATTTTAACTTTGCACACCTATTCCACGTTTTTAACTCCAAACACTTTTTTAAACAGAATTGGAAGAACTTTCAGTTAATGAAGTAAGAAATTTAGGAACAGCAGCTAAGAGTCCAACTTTCTGCAGGCTTAAAATTCCTTCTTTTTGTCAGGGTAGGAGTGTCAGGAAGTTTTGGATAACAGCTGCTTACGTGTATGGGGAGAGCGGCCCGAGCAGAACCTTTGACACATCCTGTTGGCCAAGGGTCATCAGGAGCAGAGCCAGGCTCTGATTGGATGAATCCACACAGCCGCCCTAAAGAGGGGAGAAAAAAAAAAGAAGCTATTTTTTAGCAGTGAAAAACAGCAAAGTACGTCATGGGGGTGGGGATGTTTAGAAAGAGCTGACCGTCAAAGAATTCTGAGATTAAAGACAAACATGGATAAAGAAAATGTTAACCATTCCTTTGCACGTGTTTGTCATAGATGTGTAAAATTTTCCACCTGTATATCTCTTTGCCAAACGCTCCACATGTCTCACACACATCAAACATTCACAAGAAAGAGGATCTACTCTGTGCATTCAAGTTTATACATGCCACAGCCGTTACTCAACCAGAGCTATGCAAAAATCCTCAATCTGTGAGAAGTGAGTCGTTCTCAATGGACACACCCAGATGTGTTTTCCAAACTATATTTGTTTTTGTTTTTTTCTATCATCACCCAGGAGCAGAGATCTTTACCATATCTCCAAATCATTTTGTGGTTCTAAAGAACTATTTGGACACAGTAATGCAGTCAATCCTGTGGCATCGTGACAGCTCGTCAGCAGAAATATGATTCAATTACGCAATTAGAACACTGAAAACATTGTGGAAGGATGACAACACTGTTTATATTGTCGACGGCAGCCAAAGTGTTTGTTAATTGAATTAATTAAGCTTTAAAACACGTGCCACTGCTTCTCTTCCACCATTTTGTAAACATAGATATTGGTAATATTGCTATTTTTTTGCTATATTATACATAAAGGCATTATTCATCATTATTTTCTATTTAATTTTGTAAAATTTAAAAAAAATAAGCAAATAAAAGAATTACCATTTTTATAGCTTAAAAAAAATTTATAGTAACTAAAAAGCAAACAATTTTTCTCCGCGAATAAAAATCCGAGTAATATCTGAGAAAATTGTTCCACTCACAGCAGAGCAAACTAAGAGACTAGATTTGAATTCAAAACCTTCATTTTCACCCCCTGCCTGTGACTTTTGTGTAAGGAGGCCAAAAATCACCAAAAAGCTACTGATGGAAAAGCCCCTTAAGCCCACAGAGCGATATTATTTCTTTAAAAAGCAGAACTTTATGGTTAAAAAGCGATAAATTAATCAATCCTGTGAATCTGGTGCCAACAGGGTTGGTTTTAATATTTTATTAGTGAGCAGAAATGAGTTAAAGCCAAAATATTTCTTACTAATCCTGGTTGAGTATTTTTTTTATACATTTGGATCAAATAAAAAAATCTACATTAAGCATATGGAGATTGTGTAAAGAAATACAGAAATCTAAAAGATGAAGCTGTAATAGAGCACGGCACTTACATCAGCTCCTGTTGAGTGTTGACGTTGCTTTAGAAAACAAGTTGTCTGCAGTGTTTGGACGGTGCGCTACTAGCTGGTTTTACTGATTAACCATAAAACAAACAGAAACATGGAGGGCACCCATGCCTGCCCCCAAACACTAATCCTGAACCGTTTTCTAAAATGAAGAAAAAACATTTCCAATACCAGCTTTCACTGAGATGCTCTCTTTCTGCTGTTTCTGATTTTCTTTGCCAACTTTAGAAATATAAGAAAAGACAAAGTAAAAAATACTGAAACGTAAAACTAAATGTTCCAAAAGCTTTAGCCTTTTTGAACGGACACATTTCAAAACTTACCCCTCTGGAACGCAGCAAAGAGAAACTGGTTTGCCTTGCACTGTTGCCTGGAGTTAAGAGGATGCCTCAACAATATTCCTCTTTCAGAGTTAATGAGCGCTACCCTGACCAGCTAACTGGACTCACATGGCTCCGATGGGAGAGGCCTGAGCTTCGCAGCCGTGTGGGGAAGCGCTAAAGACACAAGCCGTTATTGTAAACGCTCTGTAGGAGCTGCATATTTTACCCATCAACAAGCGAGGAGATCTGTCTGTATGTCCAGTTAACAAGCAGCTTAATGCAGCTGTGGTCCATGAAGCACAAACACACAGGTGGAGAGACTCACACATTTTTTTCATTTTTGATATCTGCTCAATAGTTCCTGTTGAACAAACCAAGAGGCTGCCTTATAACAAAAAAAAATCTCTAATCTGTAGCTTTAAAGGGGAACGCCTTTTTTCATTTATTTATTTTTTTTTTTTACATTGGGCCCTTGATTTTACATTATTCCATCATGTTCTACTCACCCATATGAGTTTTGTGTCATTTGGAGCCATTTTGAAGATATTCCGTTAGGTTATATCCAAGTAATGTCTTCCTATGGGCAAACGACATGAAGGCACAAACTAAACTGTTCATAATTTATCATTTATGGTACGCCCGCATTCATAACATGTAGGCAAATCACTGTCCCCCAGACATCCGCGGTTATATTATTTATATTTATATTTTTTTTAAAACAAAGTGGAGTGTGTATGACATCTGGATATCTTCAGAACGGCTCCAAATGACACAAAACTCATATGGGTGAGAAAGAACATGATGTAATAACGTAAAATAAAGAGGGCCAATGTAAAAAAACAAAACAAAAAAAAAACGGTCTTCCCCTTTAAATCTGTGTGAAAACTAGGGATGCTGGGTATTTCACAATCATCTTAGACTGATTATTGGTTGCTTTTAAACATAATCTGATTAGAATTAAGCTGCTATTAATAACCAATGTACATAGCAATGAGCAACTTAGCAACAATGTTATACTAGACTGGTGTAAAGGGAGATTTAAAAAAAGCCCTTAAACCAGGAGGACTTTAGATATATGCAACAACACAACCTAGAATGTGTTGCATTATTAATTTTAAGATCTCATTGTCAACCTATTCTCTTTCGATATTAATCCATTTATTCTCTTCTTTTTCTGGTCAAGACTACTCAGCATATGACATCTTGCAAAAAAAAAACCATCACAATACTGAGCCATAGATGGTGGGAAACATTTTCTCAGCTGATCTGCAGACAAGACATTACAAGAGAATGTGGGGAAACAAAGGCAGCAAGTCGCACAAACAGAGGCCAATATGTCCATCTTATGTATGTCAGGAATCTCCAATGAGTTTCCAGAAGGAAAGGTACTAAACACAATCTTAAATAAATGTTCAGATTTCCGGCTCTAAAAGCATAAAGCTAAAAGCTTTAGCCGTAAAGCTCAGGTGGGTCAGTAGTCCAGGCCAGAGGAGCAAAAGCACAAAGCTAAAATTATAAATGCAACACAATATCATCAACACTAGTTGTATATTTTGAGGCTAAAGCCCTCATTTCTACTTGTGAAACATTTCCCATGTATTGACTTACACTAAAAACGTTTTCAAACTCATCAAATTTCAGCTTCATAACAGATGTGGCTTTTAGATTATGGTTCAGGTTTACTACTATGGTGCTGCCTCTTCACCAAATCCATCGTAATTTTGAACATTAACCTCTTAACATCCACCTCGTTTTGGGTAAGCCTATTTTGCATAACCAAATGGAAAAGCAAATAACTTAGGAACTGTAAGCCCAAATAATGTGTGCAATACATTATTTGAAAGCTAACACCCTCTAGTTTCTGCATTACATGCGTCACTGGCTGACAGGAAGTGAACCGGGGGTGAGATTTCGGGGACTTTATCTTGCTTAAATCGCGTCATAAAAATATGTAGACACTTTTGTCTTTTAGATAAGAAGACGATGTAAAGAACCATACCGAACATCCTGGGCTAACAACCGAGGAAATAAGTATTAGAAGTAAATATTAGCAAGATGTCGAGAATAAGCTTTGACCAGCTGAATTTTCTGATGTCAAAAACCATAGAATATAGACGATTTTCTCATCATGGAATATTTTTATTACTAATATGCTAGATTACTTTTCATCTGTGGACCTTTATGGACGAATGGAGTATAAACAAGTGAAGACTGGATTTATAAAACGGCTTCTGGATGCCTTCAAAGTTATGTAGCTGTGGCTGCTTTGTCATGTTTACATTTTGACATGCTGCTATATCCGTTTGTACTTTGGTGCTCGCTGTGTCCATAAAATGATCTTGGTGGTTGAATTGTGGAGAATCTAAGCTTTCCAATGATCTCTAACATGTCTATATTGGTAAAAATTTTACCCGTGGAATTTTATGCATTCTGAGTTATTACCCCCACTAAATATCCACCGGGTCGCGGGGCGAATGGTGGGTTTTGAGAGGATAAACAAGTGTTAGTTTATGATAAAGCAAAACTCAATTAATCCAACCAGTCGCTCCTTCCTTTTTCTATCCCATACATGTTCTCTGCATCCATTCCTGGGTTCCTTTGTGTCTCTGTGTTGCCCTGTAACGGACTGCTAACCTGCTCCAGGTGTATCCCGCCTCTCATCCACTGACTGCCTGAGTCCGGCAGTTGCTTGAAAACAACTGAAAAAGCTAAAGAATAAAGCTCCTCTGTAGAACCAGGTTAACCCTGAACTGAAGCAGAGATGTCTGCTGAACATGACTGGTGTTGATTGAAGACACTCGCACTACTTCAATGAGGAAAATGTTTCTTAAATGAAGACTTTCTCTAGCTAAAAGGAATCTTACTTTTTTCCTCACATATATCTAACAGATTAATTCTTCCCAGCTGATTAAAAACAGTAATACTTTGGTCTGATTGTCTCATGAACTGTCAAACCTTAACCATCTAATTACTTTCTAAAATAAGGAGAGACAAACAGACCCGTGTTTTCCTGTAAAGGCAACCCATTTTAAAACAATGTCAGGTGAATTTTTACTATGGAAATCAGAGTATTTAAAAACCATACCCGGTACACTTCTTCCAAGAGCAATTTGGCACAATTCCTGCCAAGGTCTTCTGGCAGGACCGGGTCTCCTTGCCCCTGTGGGGTGGAGGACATCTCTGCACTGAGGAAGCAGCCGTTCAGGGTTTCTGCCACCAACGTTAGACCAAAACCAGGCGATCTGCAGATGACAAAAACAATTTAAGTACCTAAATAAATGGTATTTAAAGAACAGCTCCTCTCTCCAAGTTTAATAAAGTAAGGTTTAATAAAAAAGAAAATATTTGGAAGACTGCATGAACAGAGAGACTCACTTTCCAGAGTTGGCTCCTTTCATGTGGTCTGTGTAGATGTAGATGTCAGGAAGGAACTTGTTCAGGACGCTCCTGGCTGATTCTACAATCCTGTTTCCCATCTGAGGAGAAACTCGGACCGAATATCTGAGAGTAAAAGTCAAGGAGCTCCAACATTTAGTGAGTAAATACTTAAATCAATGCTAGAAAACAAAATTATCAGGAGAAAAAAAACAGGAATCACCTTTAGCAGCGAGAAACACTTTTATTCATCATCACCATGGTGTTTTGATCCAAAACAGAAATTGTGGTACTAGATTTACATTAGAGCGATTGTTCTTTGTTAACGTATCATATATATGCAAACCAAAAGAAAAACGAAAGAAATTAGACAGAGAAGGATACGCCACTCCTCTGATTCTCTTGATCTTTCCTGGCTCGGTCAGCTGCACTGGCCTGATGGTTTTGCGGACTGGACACGTAAAGACTACTTCTCCTCCTCCACCAGGTGCCATCCCTCTCTTCACCACCTGAGGGAGCAGCAGCACGGCAATAGTCAAAATAGGCTTGCTCACATGGGTGTATCCTCATGCATTTGCTTTTGTATGCAAATGCATTTCCTGCAAAAGACGATTCCGCCATACTGTTCCTGTTAATGCAGTACCAAATCCCTCACCTTCAGATCGAATGATTCTCCATCGATTCCAAACTTCTTCATCAGAGGAAGAGCTGTGGACTTCAACATGTCAACCTAGAGGATAAAGAGCAAATAATAACAATAAGATGATGCGAATTTAGCCTATTAACCTGAAAGGGAAACAAAATAAATGAGGTAAATAATTACGTCTCCATATAAATGACATTTCTACAACAGGGACCAGGCAGTTGCAGAAGCAGAGGACTGTAACCCAAAACAGTGAGAAAAGGTCAGCATACAGGCAGACAAGGACACTGGAGACAATGGAAAATAAATCCTTCATGCAAACCCATTAGCCCTGTTAAACTGCTTTGAATGGTTGCATTTACAAGTCATCTTCTCTATCTGATCAATTACCAAGAGTTTGGACTTGTAGTCAGGTTTTACAGCAAACACCAGTTACGTATAGTTTAGCTCATGAACACGGTGTTTCTGCACATATTCAGAGTTCTCCGTTCTTTACATCCATTTCATGATCCAAAATACAAAGCTCACATAGAGTTTATATAAAAAATATATCTAAACTAACCAAGAAAAAAAAAATGAAGGTCAAAGATGAAAGATTAAATAACTGAAACTAGTTCTGGGTAATACAGATAATATAATGATATGTATTTATATATACACACACAAACACAATAAATACAATACAAAAAATCCAATCTTTGATTCAATTGCCCCTTTTAAAAGCTGACCTTAATTTAAAGGGTCACCAAGTATAAGCTGTTAAACTATGTTTCGCAACAAACAATAAAAATATAATAAACTAAATGAAGGCTGGACAAATTCAGCTAGTTTATCAGTTATAAGTACACATCTAGGAAACAAAAAGTGATTAAATTATGTCACTTTGGTCTATGGAAGCCCAAGAAGTGCATTAATGAAAAAAAAAATCTTCATAAACATTAATTATGATTCATCAATCACCCAGCTCTAGTTCCAACAGAAGGAAAACTGGATAAAATCTGCAAATATAATCAATTTTAAGAAATGTCTTTGTGTTGTACTAAACCAGACCAAGTTGAACGTTTCCATATGTTTTATGACTATGTTGAAGCCCTAATGAAGTGATCAGGAAATAAACCTTCCATAGAGTTCAAACTTACCGATGGATCGATGGGATCATTTGTTACGCCCTTCAGATTTGCCTTTAGAGGATTTTTCATAAAAGGGGCCAGCATAAGCAAAGCCTCCAGATAGTATCCTATTGAACGCTGGGGATTACATTCATGTTCCACAGAGCCTCCATACAGCAAGCCAGGCTGGTAGAATAACACAGTACCTGATGGACACATTGAAAATAAGATACTGACATAGATTGCAACCAAACAGGATATTTTAAACAAATCATTTAAGTGAGAAAGATAAAATGTCTTAATGTTAATGCTTACCAGTTTGATTTATCTCTATTCTGGAGCCATTGGTCACTTTGTCCAAAAGTCTGATGAAGCTGGCTTCAAAATCTAAAACAGAAAATAAAATTACAAAGGGCAAGTTAACAAACGCATAATAAGTTTTTTCCTGTTTAAATAAAAAAAAATCCAAAAAAAAAAAAAGGGGGATACATTACTATATCTATTAACAACATAACTTAGATAACTCTGATATATGTATTGTAAAGAGTTCTGGTTAAAATCAATCCCATAGTCTGGTAATGTGCACTATCATTTCCCCCCCCTTTTGGTCGCCTCCTGTAAACACACACTCCCAACTGCGTAGCAGCTAGCCTGTTAGCCTCCGAGCTAACAGCGGGGCTGTTTCTCACCGCGAAGCCCCGGCTCGTCGTCCCTGGAGCGGATGTTTTTGATTTTGACATGCTTTCCACTAAGTGTCGATAGAACTAGCCGCTGTCGGAAGAAATTGCAGCCTTCGTAGGTGAGTCCGTGGCTTGCCATGTTGTTGTTGATGGTTGTTGGCGTAGGTAAAAATCCACGTGTGTTTGTACAGGATAAGACGTAAAACTCGGAGGCGGGACTACGACGAGCCGCGAGGGTCAAACTAAGGAGAGAACTCACGGCGGTAAAGTTCGTTTATGAGTTAAAGGTTGCTAAAATGGCAAAAAAAAAACTAAATAAATAAATAAATTAAAAT
>NW_015150680.1:931546-998202 GCF_000732505.1 Cyprinodon variegatus | reverse complement strand
AGGAGTCCTCTGTGAAACCATAGATAAATAACTATTTTAATAAGAATTTAATAATCAATTTGTGTATATATTAGTGCTTGTAAATATACATTTTATGCAGAATAATTGTTAATAAGAGTAGGTAAGTAATGACAAAGGAAGAGATGTTTGCCCCAGAACTCAAACCTGAGAGAATTGTATCGACTATACTAGAAAGCCACTATCTAGAAAGCATGGATGTTGAAATGTATGTGTATATTTGTTAGCAAAGGCTATTGGAAAGTATAGTTTGTCTTTATTTAGCGAATATGGATGTTGTGCTTGTTAATTTTCCTGTTGGAACAGTGTAGATTTACCCTGAGGTTCTGGTGCCGATCCGCTTTCAGTCACCCTCAGTGTACATTGGGTATTGCCTGGCCACCCTTATAAAAAAATTCTGGCCAAGCCTCTGGGGGGTCCTTGGTTTGGAAAACATTGAAGACCCTGGTCTAGCCAAAGCCAAAGAACTGCGAAACTACCCTTTATTTTACTCTCATTCGTAACCCAACATCGTTTTCCGGTTTAAAAACCTGTGCTCTTAAAGGGCTCCTATCGCCATAAATTGGCTGCGCTCCATTAGTCATCCGGCAAGGCAACCGGACGCATTGCGAGTCGTTGTCTCAGTTCACTCACAGGGCATTCCTGAGGCATACCTTTGCCTTCCTGCCCACTTTGGCCATAAATAGAGACAATTTTACCAACTATCAATGGATCTCTGGAAATCTTTGATTCAGTTAAAATCCTGATTTGTGTCATCTATTTATGTTTGCAGTAGCTAACAATATACAGGAGCAAAGGACTAGTTGGAGACTAGTTAGAGATCACAGGCTGTTTAGCAGAAAATTACCTCTTTAATAGTCCGATTCTGTCAGAAATTCATGACATATTTTGGTGTTTGCATGAAGGTACTTCACGCTGTAAAATCATTAGGAATGCATAGTCATGTTTAGAAAAGTACCCAATGGAAAATGTATGACACCTTAAAGAAAATAACATAAATTGGTGTGATATTTTGAGGACTAGATTTGTAGTGAGTTTTTTCTTAATTTTTGGTTTATTTTTTCTCGTCCTTGTACGCAGCTATCCCTTTAAGAGAGAGGGAAAAAAAACAACTCACTCCTCCTGGTTGACACCAAAGCCCATGCCATCCACCGGATGCCTGTGAAAGAGCGAATCCCCAGCGGCGCTCATAGGCGGCCGTTCATTAAATTCTAAATGGGCGTGGCTAAAACAATTGCCAAAGGAACCTAACCCAAACAGTGGTACAACCGCACGTTTTTTTTGCTCATATTTGTATATTTTTAATTTCACTAAATAATGGTTTTGGCCAATGTGATTCAGCAGGTGGAATTTTTCGTTCTTGCAGAGCTGCAGGTTTGTTCGATCAAAAGCATCGAGGCTGGGAAAGGATTAATGAGCTTCCCTACATGCTTCCTTAGCTCCGCACACCATTTATATAACCGCATTATACAATAAAAGGATCGCTATTAAAAGCAAAAGCGGTGAAACAGGGAGTCTGTTTCTGCACATGTTATTCTTCCTGCACAGATCTTCATCTGCCTTTGCTGGCTGAGCTGGCTCTGCTCTCCTTTATCCTCCTCTGTCTCCTCCTCCTCCTTTTAGTCAAAGCAGAGCCCAAGGAACAGAGCACTCACACTGCCTGCTTTAAGACTCGCCCCATTGTTGCGTAGTTTGCAAAAAAAAAAAAAAACACTATCTGTCTTTCTACTTGCTTCGACCCAGTGTGATTGAAGCAATCAAGAAGAGGGTTTAACTCTTAATTGTGCAGCACGTCTGTTGGGAATCATGGTTCTGCAGAGAGTGATCCGCGCTGTCATCATGGGACCTCCAGGATCGGGGAAGGGAACCGTGTCAGCTCGCATTACCAAAAGTTTTGGACTGCAGCACATGTCTAGTGGGGACATTTTAAGAGCCAACATCAAGGAAAAAACAGGTAAGATAAAAAAAAAAAAAGATCAGAAATATATATTCTCCCTATATCATTTATAAATTCCCTGTACTTTTCCTCACTCTCCTTTCAAAGTTTGCTGTTTCATTTTGCAGAAAAAGGCAGTTAGTTGTGTTCTGCATGCTGTGATAAGAGCACCACCCTTATACATTTCTTATCTTCCAGCTACATACCTCAGATCAGGGGGATAAAACTCAAGTTTAAGTTAAAACAGGTTTGCAGGGTTAATAGGTGTCCTTTTTTATGTTTATACTGCAAACATTTACACCAAACACCTGAACTTTGGAAGGCGGCCCCTGCTTCTTAATTTCATATTGGTGGAAACTATAAAAAAGCTGTAAAAGAAGGTGTAACTTTGAACTTTTGCTCCCTGGGAGGACTGCTGATAAAGAAGTTTTCTATAACAGCTGCACTACAGAGAATCCACTATACTGACAGAGGATGCCACATCTACACTAAATCTGGAGGCTTGATTCCTCTGCAAGTTTCACCGGTTAAATTTAAATTCTTCATCTATAATGATTCAATAATAAAGCAGCATTTAATAACGGCTGATATGGGCCACAGGGAGTAATATGTTTACTCAGTAAATGTGCATTAAGTTTCAGTTTAAATGTAATCATAATCCATTGCAAGCATGTTTTTTAAAGTGTTATTTGAACACATTGATTCATATTTAGTGCCTTTTGTTAAATGGGTACTGATAATGCTTAATTGAAATTGCCACATCATTCCTTGGACTTTGATTGTGCTGCTCTTTTCCATTATATTTAGATTAAGGTTTAAGTCTTTTCTTCGTATTTAAGGTTTGCTTAACGATCGTGTTAGAATTACACTGATGCCTTTTACTTTTTTTCTGGAGGCGTTTGACCTAGTTTCTCTAAACCAATACATGGAAAACCTTGAAGTTTTCTTCTTGTGTTTGATTATAAAGTTTGACCTCTTGCACTGTGTCGTGTTCACGTCGGCAGCAGTCAGGAAGTTTCAGCAAGACTTGTTAGAAAATCACTTCCTTCAGTTGGATTTTGACCTACATCAGTGAAAATGAATAAGCAAAAAAAAAAAAGGCTTTCACCTTTCAAATGTCCTTTATCCGTAAGTTTTTTTGCTCCACTGTGCTGCTGGAATGTACTTATTCCTGTTGCATTGTAAGTTTTGTTGATGTACAGCCCTTTGAATTCTCTTGTTACTGAAACGGGCTATACAAATAAACTTGCCTTGCCTTGCCCTGCTTTTTTTCTTTTGCATAGTGCCTCGTAAAACGATTCAGTCCTGCTAAACTTTTACGTTTTCATTTCGTTAATTACTTTTTTATGTGAAAGTTCAATGCAGACTTGTGCATTCTAATTAGATTTAACAATAAAAAAAATAAAAGAATCAAAATAGAAAATTTTGTATTTGGCCTACTTTACTCTAATACCCCTAAATAAAATTCATCTAGTTGCCTAAATAGCAAGTAGAGTCCAGCTGTGTTTAAATGAACCTCTAGAAAATTACAGCCGGTGTTATGAAGGCTTCAGAAGTTTGTAAGTGAACAAACATCAGTCCCATGCAGACCAGGTAACATGGACGGCTCACAGATAAAGTTGTAGGTTTAAAAAAAACCATAAAACAGATCATAAAACAATAATCTAAGAGCTCAACGGTTCCCAGAGGCCTGCTTTTGAACTTTCTTTGTTCTGTTTCAAAGTAATATTTGTGTATTTTGAATTGTGTGAAACACATTTTTACCGTTGTAAAAAACGTCCTTTTCACACAAACTTTGCATTGTTTGCAATCATAATGCAGTGTTATAAAAAACAGTTCATTCTTACCTTCCCTCTATTTATTGGTTATATTTTGATGGTGATTGTTTGAAATTTTAATCACAAATCTGTGAAAAAAATCCAGGTCAAACATACAAAACATTTTACAACCTCATTGGAAATAACTTAAATAAGCTTAGAGATTGTTAAAGCTGGATTGAAACAATCATTGTCTGAACCCTAAACTACGACCTTTATCTCATGGCTCTGTTCTCGTCTGCACCAGAGCTCGGCCTGTTAATGAAGTCCTGCATCGATCAGGGACAGCTGGTACCTGATGACATCATGTCCCGTCTCATCCTGAACGACCTGAGGAAGATAGACAACAATGGCTGGCTGCTTGATGGTATTAGGAGTTTTTTAATCAATATTGCCTGTTTAAGATCAGCTCACAAGAGGTGGGCTATCAACACTTATTTTTAATTATAGATAAACCACTTAAGAGAGTTTTTAATCTCACTGTTTCTTGCATGTATGCAGATTTGTATTTTTCCACCTGATCACTTGCCCTCCTTAGATCTGTTTATCTGTCTTTTGTTCCCAGGGTTTCCTCGGACTGTGTCCCAGGCGGAGGCTCTTGATCATGCCTACTCTATAGATACAGTCATCAACCTGAATGTACCTTTCCAGACCATCAAAGAAAGGCTGACCTCCCGTTGGACCCACATCCCAAGTGGCAGAGTCTATAATACTGATTTCAATCCACCTAAAGTTCCTGTAATTATCCCCTCTTCGACATATATCAGTATATCTGATGTTTACTGTATAAAAATAATCAAACAACCAGGAGAAAAAACTTTATTTCTAAAAGTGTGAATAGTTTGTTTGTTTTTGTGGGTTTTGCGTGGGAAAAGCTTCCCAGAAGCAGATTGAATAAATATTGATTTCTGACGAGAAGCTGTATTGACTCAAAACAGCATAAAGGTGGAATATAGCTGCAGGCAGAAGGGAGATTGCCAAATGGTTCTGCAGGTCACAGCTGCCACGGCTGCTTAATCTGACCTTGTTAAAAGCTCAACTGTAAAATGGAGATGGGGGGGAAAAAAACAAGTTTCTACTTTGTAGTGATTCAATGAGCAATGAAAGGATGCACAAAAACAAACAGCAGAACATTTAACAAGTTGTTCTTCACAATGATCTTTCTTGATCACGGTGAAAAGGATATGTAGGACTTGGAAGATTGTAATAATTGTGAACCAAATTTTAAATGATCACAATAATAACATAGAAGAAGATTCTTCACTGAATCATTATTTTTTCAATAGATTTTTTTTAGGTTTAGATAATGATAAAGATTTTATCATAAGGCTGTCTCTACCAGGGTTACCATTAAATGCAATGAGTGTTGTTTCTTTCTTTTTAAATTGCACATATGGTTTATAAGTTGTTGTTTTTTTCAGTGGCAGCACAAATGCTAGAGGTGATAAAATGATGCATGAAATCATTTGAAGTACTTCTCTAATCAGTGCTTCTGATTAACATTTCAGCGACTCCACAGCTGAGGGAGGAAAGTAAAAGAATCTGCCATAAACTGAAATAATATTAAAATGGGAAATACATGGACAAATAAGCTCTTCTTCAAATGGAGAGAAAAGTTAGGTAGATTATTTATAGTTTATATTCTCTTAGTCATGTGTGGCGCCTGTAACATCTCTAAATAAACGGTTCCCTGTTCATTGTTGGCAAGCAACACCTTTGTGGTTCAGGGCTGGATGCTTCTGGTCCTGTTTGGCACAGGACTATTTTACAGAACAAGTTGGGTCAAAGTAGCTAAGTATGCAGTGGTTTCCTCTTTATACTAGACAAATAAGACAATATTTTCTTGGCCTCCTCAGAAAGTTAGATTTCTGTCTCCTTTCCTTCCCTTTTAAGCTGTAAATAGATATTTCTAATTGCATCATTTAGAAATCAAAACTAAATATATTTTAAGTTTTTTTATTAATCAAATATCCATGCTTATATACATAAATTAATTAAACTAATAAGATAATAATCTTAAAAAGTTATGATAAATAAACTGTTAAATGAATGCCTTTTAATGCTTTAGCTCGCTTTTTAAGCAAAGCCCACATTTTGCCGATTTCATCAAATATGGTCAAACACTTGTAGAAAAAGTTAAAGATATATAAATGAAGTAATGGCATCTTTTAATCTTCTGTTTCCAGGGTTTGGATGATGTGACTGGAGAGCCTTTGGTCCAGAGAGATGATGACAGACCAGAGACGGTCACAAGGAGACTAAAGTCCTATGAAAACCAAACAGAGCCCGTCCTAGAGTACTACAGGTAGAGCCAAATATAAACAAAAAACATTTATAGGACAAAGATAATTTAAACAGAGTCAAATATTACCTTTCTTTTCTTCCAAATCTGTGGTTTTGTTTTTTTAAATAATAGGGGAAACTTGTGTGCAAATAATATCTGAATTGTTGAATAAATATCAACATTTCTGGTTGGTTTTTGGTTAAAGAAGCTTTTCACGACACCCTTAGGCAGTGATTCCCAACTGGGGGTACGCATACCCCTACTGATCCGCATGTGCATTGCAGGGAGTACATGAAAATATTTGATTTCTTAGGTAGTAAAATAAAATAGGGCTGGGATCTGTTCTGCTTTGTGAGCATCCAATTCAAACATTAAACAAGCTTTTATCAACCAAAAAGTAAGTTTTTCTTATATGTTTGAGTTCAACAAAACCAAGCAGAGGAACAGACTGGAGTAAAGAACAGCCTGGGATCATCTGTTTTTCACACTGAGCTATCGGAGCTCATCAGAGCAGCTCAGGTGTTTTGATAAAAACAAAGTCAAACAAATTAAATAGGTCTGACTTTGATTTTTTTCTGTATTTTGCTCAGAATTAATCAAGTTTAAATGTGATTATAAGGGAGTTAGTTACTCAGAGAACCTTTATTAATAAAGGTTTATAATATGATTTTTTTGAAATTTACTTTTGATTCCTTACTAATTTCAGGCAACATATTTGTGTTTTTTTTATCTTAGATGGAAAGAATACAATGCCTAAGAATTAAATACTCAGGTTAAAAGATTTAGTAAAGTAGTTTTTGTTTTATAATCAGTTATTGTACGTTCGTTCCACTTTTGGAAAATCATCAATACATTTGACTGAGAGGGGAACTCATGGTAAGTAATATTGCTCAAAGGGGTACACAAGTCAAAAAAGGTTGGGAAACACTGCCTTAAGGTAATTAAGAGTTTAAAAAAGCTCATCAGACTGCTTCAACAAAATCTGCATTCATTTGCACAAATCAGTTCATTAAAACATGTTTATATTTTTTCGAGGTTTTAAGATCTCTCTTTAAGCTCCCAGACCGTTAATTTGCATTTAGTAAAGCAAGGCAGAAACCAGAGGTAAACCAGAGAAACGATCACATATTGGTTGGCCTATCATGTGAGCGCTGGAAGTGAAGCACAAGTGAGTCTTTATTATTCACCGTTTTAACTAATTCCTCACAAGAAATGGATCCAGGATGCATTTTTTTCTCTCTATCTCTCTCTCTCTTTTTTTTTTTTTTTTTTGCTTTATCTAACCAATTTAAAGGATTCCTATTCACTCAACTCTGGGTGGGGTATCAGCATTTGAGCATTAAGTCATGGAGAAAATGGTTCAATGTAGGGGAAGGGTCAGAGCTAATGAACCCTGACCTCTCCAGCAGCAGTGACCAAGTAGCTGCTTAAGAATCACGTTCCAAAGGATACACCGGGGGATGGGGAGGACTGTGTTCTTCCTAATGTCAAGTAGACAGAAACATGTAAATGTTTATTTTAAACGTGCAGTCTCTATACACGTGTACTGTAAGGAGACCAGGGGTGATTGTAACCCTTTTTGCTTCAGCATATCTAACCCTTTGATACGGTTTTTAAATTTTTATACAAAAAAATAGTACCCATACACCTCTGTGATTATAGCACAGACTTGGTAAGTTAATGTCAAAGACACAGTCTTCCTCTGTTAAAACCTACTGCCATCGTCACCACTGCATGATCAACTTACATGTTTTCTTCATCTATTGTTGGTTTTCAGCTTGCTGGTAGCTTTTATTCTTTTCTCCACTACCTAGCATGCTATTAAATAAGCAAATGAAGAAAGTAAAATCCTTATTTTCATTATTTAAGTTTAACATGGACGAGTCTAAAGCTTAAAAGATATTACAACATGTCAGCCACTGTTTACCTGTGTTAGCTTAGCTTCTTTAAGATTATTTGAGGAAATACACCAAACTGAAATAATGCATTTTTGCACCATTACATTTGTCTTGAAATGCTCTGAACTTCCATATCAATGCGTTTTTGCACCATGTTTTTTCTCCCATGCTGTTTACATTTGATCACAGCTGCATTTTATGAAATGGAAATGTTCATTTCACTGCTAAGCTGCTGCTCATTTACTTTCTGAAAGATGTATAAAACTAAATTTTGTTTTGCTGATGAAGGTTCTCAGTCATCCAGGTCAAAGTCATTCCGTAAAAATTCAAAAAATATCCACTGGACTTGGTTTTCAAGATTTGAAGACGTTTCGCCACCTCTCCAGGAAGCTTTCTTAATTCAAATGTCTGGATCCGCAGTGAGTTAAAGGGGGTCGGTTGTTAAAGGGGGGATTGCCATTAAGGGAGACAATCCCCCCCTTAATGGCAATCCCCCCTTTAACGACCGACCCCTAGAATCATAGACAGGTTCAGATATTACAGGCTAACGATGGAACTAACGACCCATTCATCGGTTACCATTGCATGTTTCCAAGCGATACAAGGCGTTGTCTATATAAGACTCAAACTCACTGCGGATCCAGACATTTGAATTGAGAAAGCTTCCTGGAGAGGTGGCGAAACGTCTTCAAATCTTGAAAACCAAGTCCAGTGGATATTTTTTGAATTTTTACGGAATAAATTTTGTTTTGCATACACTCTGCGTATACAAAGTGACAATAACATTTTTATTAGTCTACATCATAAGCTTGAGAAGCAAATATTTCCACTTGAAAATTGGAATTGGAATCTGTCTGCTATTGTATCAGTATAAAAAGAGTAACTTTTGAAGTTTTTTCACTTCTTTTCCTCAATAAAACTGGAAGACTTTAGCTTTCAGCCTCAGCATCCAGCATGTGAGGTTAGAGGAGGGATGGTAAACATAGAAGGAATCATATGACTTCTATCTCCCCCTTAAACCTCTCGACTTTTTAAAATGTTGTAACCACACATTTTTACGTATTCTTAAACTTGTGTAACCAAAGAGAAAGCCTTAGTAATTTTCCCTTAAAAAAATAAAATAAAACCTAAAAAGTGTGACAAGCAATGGTAGTCAATCTACTTGAATAAATACTATGATATACAAGTACTTATAAACAGTAATTCACAATTATGAACAGATATGCAAAGCTGCTTTTTATATTTTCATTTGTAAAAATGATCCAAATATTCAATCACTTTTTATCACTTTATAATTAGATGCAATTTGGCGTTTGCTCTTTATAAAATCCACATAATGTCTAATGATTAACTAATAATCAAATGAGAAAAGAGACTTTTACGAAGCACTCTATGCATGATTTGCAGAACTACAGCAGGGCTCTAAAATGATTTCCTTGGTGTAAATAAGATGAGACGGTGATAAATAAGAAACATCCGTCAATAATTTGACATTTACCGTGTATAAACTAATCATTAAACAAGAAAGGAAAAAAAATCTATCATTCTATACCTTTTTTTCTTCTTTTTATAACATTAGGTTTTTGACAATAGCAAATAATAGACATTATGGGTTGGTAATAGTCAAGTCAAATAATCTTGAGTGTAATGACAGTTTAAAATGAAAGGTAATATTTATCCAGGTTAGCTTGTAACAGTCTTTTATAGATCCATCAAACTGTAATATCTATTCTCCACATCCACCCTTATCCCAAACGATACCTTTGAACAATAAGATACTTTTGTGACATTTGCAAACTGCCATAAAATAATGAAATCATAAAGCTTCAGAAAAATAAGCGCTGAAGCTCATCTGACATCGTCCTGATTTGATGCAAGGGTTATGTTCTAAAGATTGAATACAGACTCTAAAGATTGTTTAACCAAATATTGGTTTAAGGTTGTGCACATTTAACTTTCTTATAACACGTTTGCTTTTCAGCTGCACAGGATAAATGTGACATTTATATCTATATCACAAACTTGACTTTTAAACAGGATGTATAGACTTTTAGTTATTTATTTTTCTTTAACAATGTTTATGAACATTGCAAACTTTACACTGCATTTCTTTTTCTTCTTCTCAGGAGTAAAGGTGTGCTGGAGACCTTTACGGGGACAGAAACCAACAAGATATGGCCACACGTTGAAGCTTTCCTCCACAGAAAGTTCTCTGCCCTCAGTCAAAGAGCTGCATAACCGCCGAAGTACAAAGATTACCTGAAGGCTACTAATGGAAAACCGTCCAATCAAGTTGCAGAATGTATATAATTGAATATGGATAATTTGTGTTTAATGAAGGTAAAGCCTTTAAATTTGTAAATGAAGATTTATCTATTTTACTAAATACTAAGTAAGACTACTACCTACATTAGTCTTTTTTATATCTAATCTTTGAACTGTGTCGGTGAAACAATTTAGGGGAAATTCGGATGAGTGTCTGCAAAACCTCTAGCATGATGCTGTTACTATGTCCACTTTGTGCCTTTATAAATCCAGAAGATAATGACTGAATTGAACATGAAGTTTTACAATAGTACATCAGGGATTTAGTTTGCACAAGATGCTGCAGGAAGAAGGCAGGAGCTGTTTTGGTATGTCCTGGTGACCATGACCAGGTTAAGCTCCTCTAAATGTAATCCCATTACATACAAACTGCCATTAGCTAAACATCCACAGCAGACTTTAAAAGAAAAGATAAATCCTTGATAAGAAGCAACTATTTTGTAGTGTTACAATAAGAGTGCATATCTGATTCTTCTAGTTCTAGTTCCTTTAGATGGATCAAATTGTTTGGTTTTAGTGTAGTTTATGCCTTTGCCGCGCTTCATTGGCAGTCTGAAAAAAGGTATAGTTTGTTCCGATAATCATGGACCAGTTTAAATCATTTCTATATTAACATTAATGCATATTGTAAATTTAAAAAAGGTATAACATCTTATTTTAACCATGTCAAGTCTTACTAATGATGCCTCTTTAACACTCCATTCCTTTGAATTTCATTGCCATTCCTAGTTGCAACTACATTATTTCTTGTAAGCAATTGTTGGCATTTATCTTGACTGACCAGATGGCTGAAAAACACAAACATACGTTGACACAAGTAATACAGGGTTAAATGTTGGAAGGTATTAGCTTGCAGTTTTTTGCACATTGCTCTGAATGTTTGCCCTGTTAAAAAGCCTTAATAACGCAGTGCACTGTATGTGATTGTTCTACTTTCCTAAACACTTCCATGCATTGTAAAAATGCAAAACAAAAACGATCTTTTCACGTCTTGGATATTTATGAATTGCAATAAACTTGTTGTACTATATACTTGAATGACTGCATTTCCTTTAATAAGATACCCTTTAATGAGTTTGTTAGAGCAGTTTATACCTATTGATCAAAGGCAGACATGCAGAACTCCATTACTGTTTTGGTTCTAAAAAGCTTTACTTTTGTTTTTTTTATTCCATCAGCTTTAATCTTACACTAAAAATAATAATATCCAACCTATAATTAAAGTATTTGCTCATTTTCCAATTCAAAACTCTCTAGTTGTGTATTATTTACAGTTCCAAACTCAAAAATCTTTATTTTTTTGGCTATTGGAGTAAAAACAATAAATTTCGATAGTAAAGATGAGTTGACAGTGTGCGTTTTATTTTTTGTTTTGGTATTTGTGCAACAAATTAGCTTTACTTTAAACAATATCAACATTTAGTTCAGAATTATTTTTTCTTCCGTTTTCTTTTAATAATGAAATAAAATAAATATATGCTACGCCTGACTTTTGGTCCAGTTTTAGTAACCTTGTTTTATTCTTACAAGCTGATGGTTAAAGCTAGAAATGCTAACAAATAAACTGCCATATCACTGCCATATCATCCTAAATGGTAATATAGGCTGCAAAATCTGCAAAAATCCTGGAGTTGAGATTCAGCTATTCAGAGGAAATCAGGTGAACATATAGGATAAATCTCTGTAAAAAGCATTTTATTCTTTCAAAAGGTTTCTGTGGAAGAGAAGACGAAACAAACTTTGAGAACTGATTCCCTTTTTGTCAAACTGGTTAGGGAAATGAAAAACAAAATCAGAGCTCAGTGATAAAAAAAAAAAAAAACAGACACTCGTTAAATGTGAGATTTTAGGGCATTTATCTTAGAAGTGGTGGCAATAGTCACAGCACACATTTGGCAAAAGCTAACTTCAGCATTATTCACTATATAGAGAGGATCTCAGCATTTGAAAATAAAAGTGGCTCAGTGTTACAAAATACTAAACAAAACTGACAAATTTAAACCCTTAATTTAGATGGCCATGCCAGAGACACCAGATAAAAAAAAAAAAGACCAACACCTGTCCTAAAATAGAGATTTTACCTGGAAGATGATATGTTATTAAAAATCGGTATGAATCATTTAAATGCATGTGCAACTGTTTTGGTTTCCCTGTATTGTAGAGAGAAAACAGTAGTAAAGTTGACCAGAGCTAATTATTGAACTTTAGAGCATTTCAGTCTGTAGTTTTATTTATCTGCTGTAGTAGCTGAATGCAGAGTAGGTTTAGGTAATAAGGGGTCTGTGGTGAGATGATGGCGCTGCTAAAAACTCAATGAATCACCCAGCTGCTATGAGTCACAGATTACATTCCCATAACTGGAAAACATCTCAGTGATTGTGCTACTCAGCAGGTTTGAACATTTACAGCTTTTATCAGATAAGAACCATTGTTCTTATGGGATCAGATAAAGAAAACACATTATTGGGGTAAAAGCTCCACAGTGAGGACAAAGGAAGACATGCTGAAAATGGAAAGGACCAACAATCATATAACCAGGGCTAATTTTCACAGTTGTTTAAATGAACTGGAAAAATGGGGGAAAGCAAAAAGTTTCCTAAAATGATAACATCGGGTAACAAAAGTTACATGCACAAATTTTATGAGTGGAAAACATTGAAACACTACTTTAAAAGTCTAAGCCAATAATGTAATAAAAAAAATTTGTATGGTGCCTTAAGTTCAAACATTTTAGAGTGAGCAGTTCAGTTTCTTTAAATGTAAAAAAGACCTAAAGGGTGAAAGCAAAAAGAAAAACTTCCTCTTAAGCTCGTTTAGTACAGTCCCTTCTTCACCTTTCATTCAGAACAAACAGTGTATATTTGTGATTTCTACATGTAGAAATCTGAAAAGTGTGGCATGCACAGCCTGTTAATCTAATAACCCTAAATACAATCCAAAGCATCATGTTTCCTTTTTAGTAATAGAGATTACCTGCATGTCATTTAATCTCAGGATAAAAACAGCTGCTTTGTGAAGGCGTTTTTCTTTTTAGACACTATAATCCAATCAGAATCATGAAGACATAGCAGGGTGACCTCAGCTTTAAAATTGTGGAGAACTTTAAAAAAGAGTTAAATCATAAACTGGCGTTTCAAGCTTTATGCATCTCACAGAGCTCGGATTGATTCATGATTACAAAAAGGCTGTCCACCAAAAAATACAGGCTGGGCAAGGAGAATATTAAACACAATAGAAGCCAAGCGGCCCATGGTAACACTGGAAGAGCTGCAGACATCTAAATTAAGGTAGTTTAAACAAACAGTTGACAGGAAAACTATTTATCACAGACTCAGCATAATTTGCCACAGTCATTGAATCTTAATGAAGGACATAAAAGCCTGTCTTTGTAATGTGAAAATGTTACAAGGCACAGTGCCTGTATGAAGAATGCTGAAAATTGAAATATACTGTATATTGTTTTGCTAGATGTAATAATAAAGGTTTAAATTCAGTTGATCGAAAGGCCTTAGAGTCGACATGAAGAAATTTCTGTGATGTAAAATAATTGCAATAATCTTTCCTAAAAGTGCATCAGCCTTTCTGCAGATCCATCAAACTTCAACCCAATGATCACACATGTGTTTTAAGGCCACTATAATTATTATAAACCTGCTACTTTTTCAATTATTCATCTTATTACACCACACAAGCCATAAAACAGGCCACCTTAAATGGGGAAGGCAGACTAAAGCTGAATATCTTGTTGTGGTAGCATCCTGTCTTTTTAAATCCGGTGATTAGCAAAAATAAAAATAAATAAATCCCCCAAAACTGCAAATGCATTATTTATTTTACTTCTGGTTATCACAACAAAAACTGCTCCAGTTCACATATTCACTCTAGCTGCTCCTTGTAGATGATCCTAAGGCAGAAACCTCTGATTGTTTTGGGAACTAAGGCCCTCACTGGACATGATTTGTAAAATGGAGATAGCGGTATGTATAGCAATTAGGAACAGATGTTTATGAAAGTTTTAAACAAATGGGCTAATGATAAACCTAATTATGAAGAATTTATTTCCACATTATTGTATCTGAAATAAAACAAAAGTCTTCCAATTTTTTCTGGTTGTCTATATTTTGACGCCAACTGTTTCTGACCTGGTCCTGATTTGCTGCACCAACCCTTTTTAGGATCTCTTGTATTTTCTGAACTAAGTGTGCAAAATGTTATTTCCTTCTTTCAGAAGAAAAGGTTACACTGCTGCACATTATATGCATTCACTAGCTGGCAGGCCACACTGCAGCGAGAGCCAAATGCTAAAGCCAAAGCTCAACAAAATGTGTCATTAGCAAAACATAATTTCCTCCTGTTTCTGCTGCAAGATGCAACAAACAAGCGGATCAGTTCTCCAGTTATTCCTGCTCTGCAGCCGTGTATCCGCCTGGTGTCCTGGATGGAGGTTTACAAACTCAGATTGTTCCTACGTGGACAAAGGACTGAGATGGGAGAAGAGCAGGGTTGGAGTGACGGTCATTAAGAGATTTCCATCATCCGGTTGTCTTCTGTTTCTGTGGCGTCATCCTTTGTCCATTTCCCTGTACTCGTCCACAGTCCTGCCTCTAAACAGTGCTTCATCTTGTATTCAGCATCCTCCTACAAGCCAAAAAACAAGAAAAAAGGATTAAATACATCAGACTATAAATGTCAGTATTTCTAAAACGTTTTAAAAAGCTGCATACAGACACAGCTCTGGAATGTAATTTATTCAACCCCAAAAAAAAAAAAAAAAAAAAAAAAAAAAAAAGAACCTAAAAATAAGCTTTATATTCAACAACATCAAGAAATAAAAGCATCATAATCCAGTTTTAACATCCTTCATTATCCTGAGAGGCAGGATTTCCATTGCTGAGCAAATGTTGGCAACTAATCACGGTGTGGGGCCAGCAGCGGGGATGTGGCCGCCGATCTCTCCCCAGCTTAACAAAAGCCTTTTCAAAGTATAATGAAAAGTTTGCTGAATAAAATGAGGCAAACTAGCTTGTTTTTGTATCTTAGCTATAGGGAGGTTTGTCAAAGAGAACTGCAAGTATAAAAACTCCTACCAGAAAGTAAATCCTTTGTTTCTACACTCTGGTTTAGATTAATCTATATCAGTTAGGTAGACGAGTTTTTGGCCACAAGGCTGCTTTCCTTTAAAGTGATAAGAGCTTGGATAGAACCGTCTACAGTGGGATTTGGTCCTCACTAAATAAACTTGATTTTTAATTAAAAGAATAGACAGGAAGAATACATTCTGGAGAATGAATAAGAATTTATATGAACTAGTTTACCTTAGGGGCGTAGTTTAGTTTTAACTTATATACCTTATTTTCCAGAAATAGAGTGCTCTCACTACAAGCCACACCCACACATTTTTTTTTTACTAGGAAACATACAAATATATAAGCTGCACTTGGCTATAAGCCGCTGATATCTACAGAACTGTCCCCCAACAAACCTCTAGGGGGTGCTCTACATATCCCCACTAGAGTAGGGACGAGGAAGAACCTTGGCTCCAATTAGCTTGTCGGTTGTAAGAGCTTCTAATGAAAGATGGGGCTTTTTTCGCTTATTATTTAAGCTTTGCAGGAGTTGCAGTCTCTTCAGTGGTATCAAAGCTTTAATGCGGCAAATAAAAGACAAAATCTCTAAACTAGGGGTGTTTGCTCCCAGTCGTGCCTGCTGCTAGCATGGGCTTGTGCTAAATGAAAGCCCCTTCTTCTCTGATCTCCGCCCCCTGTGGTTAGGAAAAATCCACAGAAAAGCCGCACTTTCCTATAAGCTGCATGGTTAAAAATGTGGGGACAAAGTAGTGGCTTATAGCCCAGAAAACACCATACTTTTTAACAATTCAAACAGGAGGGACTAGAGCACCCTGGTCAAGATGGCAGCAGTTAAAACATTTATATATTATCAAAAGTCTCAAAACTAAAGCATCACTGAAATAATTCAAATTACAAGAGATTTCAGAAGATTAATCCAATGCATTTAAGAAAATAGCTGTATCCTGTTGAACGTATGTCAAACTTTTTACAAACTAAATAAAGAGATACATTTCTTTAACAACAAATGATTGTATATTAAATGATTAAATTACAAGAGAACAGCAGATTTCAAAACTGGAGGATCTCAGTTGGTCCAGAAATATTAAAGAGCCTAGTCCAGACGTTTGCAACTAGTGGGTCCTTGGACCATCCACAGCAGCTCTTACTAACTTCAACTAAAACTGATAAGGAACCAAACAGTGTGCTTAAATAAAGATATACTGCAGGTCTAGGCATTGTTTCATTAAATAAGTGCTCTGAATTTATACAAAATGACAGGTAATGTACTTTTTAGAGCCATGTTTGTCATTAGGTTCAAAGCACTTTCTCCTTTTCTGTCAACAATATCAGCAGTCCATGGAAGCAAATGTATCCATATCCAGATTTTATAAAGTGGATAAAATGGATTAAATATGTAAGCTCATTTAAAAACCAATCTTTTAAACATAAAAGTTGGCAATAAACTAATGTTTTCCCAGATGTTAAAGTGATGATAATCTACTGCCAAAAAACAACAACAAAGCAATATTTCAACATACGTAGTAAAGCCTCTGTCATTTCCAGTGCTGCACCAGAACACTCAATTATGCTTTTTGCCAGATCAAATATAATCTGAATTCAACTAAAAGTGGGCAAAAAACAAAAACATATATACAGACTCCAATCAAACACATAAAGGTCAAATAAAACACATAGAGTTCTGTCAGGAAAACATAAATATACCCTTTTGGCCTTGATCATAATAGGAAAGGAGCAGCCAGGTGCAGCTTATATTGTATAGCCACATTCAATTTATTTCTGGGATTAATAAAATAATTTTAAAAATATGTTAGTAATGACCTCAGAGGAGCGACTGCTGCTTTCTGTTAATTTGGAAGGTGTCAATTTAACAAAACAAAACCCTTAAAGTTTAATCATAAGCATAAAACAGCTCACACAGCTGCCAATCCCACTAGAAGTGGGAATACTAACAAACTGAAACCTTGACCAAAAGGTTTGTGATCTAAGAGATCAACTAAAATACAGATATACTCAGTTATGTTTACTCCTAAGTAAATACATAGATATAACTAAAGATATTTGTTTAGGAAGGATTACAAAGTTTTGTCAAAGAAAGAATTTAGCAGGAAGAAAAAAGGTTTCTTGAAGGGTGGCCTTAAAAAAAGACAAAGCCCGAATGGAGACGCCTGGGCAGCTTCTGCTTAATAAATAATGATATGTTGGTTCAACTGAGGTTCAATTTCAGTCACTTTAGATCTGAAAAAGCAAGTTAACTTGTTATCATGACCTGAGACATTGATCCTTGTTAACATGGATCTGATCTAAATAAAATGATACTTGCAACATGCAGTTTCATAGAAATTTTGTCCGATTTTTTTTTTTTTTTAAGAAAACCCGTTTTAAAACAAATGTATATATGTCATCATTTTTTTTCCATTTTTCTCAAATAACTATAAAGCACATAAAAAAATACCAAGGGTTGCAAGTAAAATATTCCATCTAAGTTATGTTTAATATCTAAAGAAAAATTCAAAATATACTGCTTTGATTTTATGGGTTATAAAATAAAATAAAAAAGTATGTGAAGAAAAAAACAAAAACAAAAAACAGGGAATTAAAGAGGCTTACGTGATTTTAATTAAAAGGAAATTCTTTCCCATTCCCACCAGGTTTTTGAGAAAGAAGTTTGTAAAACATAGACATCCAGAATTTCTTTAACAATCTGAAGCCACATGAGCTAAACCGAACATAAAAATGCCCTTTCTTTCAAAAAGTAAACACGTTTTGAAGATATATAAATTAAAAAGTAATGGCATTAGCAACACTGGTCCCAACATGAAAAAAAACACACAAAAAAATGCTTTTTAGTGCCACCTATCAGTTGAACAGGATAACTACAAGAAGTCACGAGACAAAGTGGTGCCTAAGTAAATGTAGCAGTGTGTACCTGTGATATAAAGTCTGTTGTTCCTTTGGTGTTCGGTCTGTAGCCTGTGCCATCATTCTGCTGGTCAACATTCAAAGCATCGTTTCTACATTTAGCAGCATATTCTTTAACTCTCTGTTTGAAGGATTCTAATTCTGCATGAAAAGCTTCAAGGTACACATCTTGTCCCTCCTGCAAAGAAAAAAAAAAATACAATTACATAAAAAAAAAAGGTGAAATGGTATAGAGAAAAATGGAGACAGAAAGAGCAAATTAAGCTGAAAAAGCTTTTTTTTTTTTTTTTTTATAAATTCTCTATAAATTCGCTTGTATCATTGCAACAGTATAAAGCTAAGGTGAGACTTAAGATTAGAATACTTGAACTATGTGACTTACTTTGGCTTTGTGGAAGAACTGCCTAAAGCAGCCTCTGGGATCTTGCTGAGAATTTGAAGCCATTTCTAAGATAAACTGCATAACCACTGCTTGGTGCGCCACCTGCTCCATAAGTGCTTCTTTCTGGAAGACAAACAGCATAAAACAATCAAGGTATATTACAAGGATATCTGTTTGACCTCCTTAAACAAGAACAAAAAAAAAAAAGACTTTACCTACCGTAAATGTGCAGTGTCTGATGGATGAAAAAAATCAAGCTCATTGAAGCTACAGGTGTCAGGACAAAGTAATTGATGTGATTCTGTACAGTATTTGAATATGTTGTTGGGTTTTAATTTTGGTGATCAGTGAGCATGTCTTTTCAAATTCTAAAATCTTAATCACAAAACTCTTCTTGCTTACTAGTACTTTACACATTCGGGGGGATTTGTTTTGGTGATCAGGTGAGACAGGCAACGGGGCAAACATACAGTTAACATGAATACGTTTAGAATAAACAAATGCAAGTCATAATGGAAGAGCATCAGTACATCTATTAAGATTAAATAAAGGCAGTATACAATTTGATTAAACATACAGATAACATTGAGCTAGTTTTTGTATTGTTTGTTTTTTGTTTAATCTCCAAAAGGAAAAGTAAGAACTTTACACAATGCCATGCTAATTGAATATGTTTTTTCACTTAAAGTCATCATTTAAAACCAGCTTTTTAAATTTATTACATTTAGTGTAAACAAAAAAAAAAATGCATAGCCTAAAGATATCTTTGAGTATGCAATTATTTTTTCTGTGCATTATGCATGTGCGTTACAACAAAACTACATATTGGTTGTACTTGGAGCTGTTTAGTGTTTCTTGGATCTTTTGGTTACAGATGATTATAAAAGCAATACCACCATCATGCTACTTACTCCTTCTTGCTGTAATCGAATGCACCACAGGACTAAAAAATTAGCAGTTTCCTCACAGATGAGCTGTGGCATGTGTGAGAGGAATCGCTGACTGTCATCCCATCTCCGTAGCATACCTGGAACAACAGATTCATGACTTATCAAAATTTAAGGACTGAAAGCACAAAATATAAAAAATAATGTAGTCTAAACCTTTCCAAATATTAAAGAAAGGATCATAGCAAAATTACTTCTTTAGGGCTTTTTTTGCCTAAAGGAGAAAAACGCTGGATTTATCCTGTGTGCTTCACTCACCAAAATGCCTGAGCTCTTGTTCATACTTCTGAAGAAACGTTTTGCAGTTGTCCTGATCCATTTCCACAGACTGATGCTGAAAATTAAATATACTCTAGAAGAAGAAGAAAAAAAAAAAAGGTCTATGTAAAGAAGAAACAGGAGTGACAAACTCCATCTCTTTAAGGTTTACCTTATCAAAAACGTCCCAACTTCCTGTGGCACCAAGCACGGGACTGCGGCTCGGTTCTGGACCTCCCAGCAAGTTCTCCTTGCGCCGCCACTCCTGCTCTGTGTTTGTGAGCTCTGTTGGACAAGCGAGGGTTCGAGCGCGTTCCTGCTCCAGCGATTCAGAACTGTGGACTCCCAAAGAGCACAGCTGGTCCTGCGCTTCAGCCAGCCTCCAGCTGGAGACGATGGAGGCCTTCACACAGCGCTGTTGGCTCTGGCAAAGTGACGCCATGGGGCAGCCACAAAGGGGGGACAATGGTGTCTAGAGAAATTTTATCAAGGGAAATTTTATCATTTTAAAAGTTATGAGATTCAGAGGCAACACGTGATGCTAATGGAGTTTTTTGTCAACAGTGTGACGTAAATTGAAACTAAAATGAGTTAAATGTAAGCTGTAATAGTAAAGACAACTTAAAATTCTAAAAGAACAAGGTAAAAAACAAAATGAATCATGCAGAAAATCTAGCATATTAGCAAACAACATAAATTCTTAGAGAGGAGGAGATCTTCATGATGGAATTAAAACATAGAGAAGTTTCAATTTTACTGCATAATAAAAAAAAAAGATAAATAAAAAAGGTAGATATTTTTTTGTGAGCAGGTCTCGCAAGATTTAGATTTACAAGGGAGTTGATTTCAAACACACCTTTAAATTAACCTACCTACTTTCATGGACAAGGGATGCAAATTAAAATGTTTACAGATCAATGTATTCAGAGTTAAATACAACATGCATTTACAGGCTCTGGTTTGTTGTACCCAACCTTAAATCTAGACAATGTACAGAGATGACTTATGGTTCCGGATGTTAAGATTTAATATTTCCATTTCTGATACTACATATCATGAAGAAATCATACATATTTTAACTAATGTAGTATTTGTGGGATGTTAGAACAAGCCTGATCAATATGGCATCAGGACATCTTTTATAATGAAGATACATGAGATAGCACTTCTGAGAAAACAATGATTAGTATAACTGCTGTAGATGCACCATAAAGTTTTTCCTGCTGTTTACAGATTTACATTTTTTCTTTAATATCTGAGTGATCATTTTTGCCTATAATATATTCTGTTTTTTTTAAGACAAATTTCAAAAACATATTGTTTTTAGTTAAAATTAGCCCTCTAAATTGGTATACTTATTCAGTTCATATCTACTAACCCCTCAGCAACTACAATGAGCCATCATTCGATCTTACCTATCCATGTTCTGAGTACAATCTTTTGTCCGATTATTGTCGTTTTTTGCTTTTATTTTCAATGAAAACATCGAAGTGCAAAAGAAAATCTATCTTTGATTCTGTTAGCTACTTCTAAAACACTGCAAATATTAGATTTGTATACACTGTCTAAAGGATATCTGACCATAATAGTCGCATAAACAGTTATTGATGTACAACTAGTTGTAATTTAAATATTTCTGTCTAATTTTAACCCTTCTGAAATACTATTAGCTTGCTAGCATCTGATAAAGGGAACTTGATATGGGTTCAAGTTGAATGCTAATAGCTTGGCTAATAAGATTTAAAGCGTTTTTACCTGTTGGTTGGGATGGAAACCAGCAAAACGTCCCATCGACTGACTTGGGTCGTTATTCTGCTCACCATTTGCTTGAAATGGAGCTCCGTGTCCCATCCACGCCATGGCTGCAACTCTCACAGTAGTTTGCCCGTTTGATGTGCTAGCTAATGCTAGCAACGGTTAAGGAACCCCGCACAGTTTGGCCCTTTTATATTAAGCCCTCCGCCACGGCAGTGTCGGATATAAAGAGTGGGTTGAACGGTTTGAGGGTAAAATTGGAAGTATGATTCAATAGAACAGTGCGTCGGTCTCACAAACAATAATAACAACCGTTGCTCCAACTAATCAGAGTGCAGCTGTTTTGGGATATGACGTATCGTGCACGCGAACACAGCGTATACCACGTGACACACTGTTTTCTACAAAATTCTATTTATTTCTAGTAAATTCGTTGTTTTTTTTTATGGCCAATTCTATCTTCAGTCAAGAGAAAAAAAGTAAATATATTACCCATTTACGCTGTAATTTGCTGGAGAGCTTATCTTTTTTATATTCCACTTTAATCAAACCACTCACACGTTACATAATCATTTTGCAAAGCACTTAATTTTGGTTTGAAATTATTTTATATGCTTTGAAAGAAAAAAATACATTTAAAATATCGGTTCTATAAGTTCAACTGAATAAATATAAAAAATCAATACATAAAATATTAACAATTAAACTGAGTATTGCATTAAAATCTTGTATCCATCAATCTTAACAAAAGGAAGATTACATTGAGATTATAATGACGCTTCCGAAAAACAGAATTATTCTTATATTAAGTCGATAAAGAATATTATAAATATTAGAACATGCCTGTTGTTACAACACTCGGCCGCTAGATGGGGTATGTTTATTGTAAACTTCCGCACAGTAGTAATAATTTCCTTCTTTTGGTCTTACAGGCAGTTGCGTGTTTTGATTAAGCCTTTTTTCGTAAGAGGTAAAATACATGAACTTATACTATACACTTATTTCCGCTTAATATTATTTAAGGTCTACAGGTGACAAACGGTTTCCAATATGTGAAGAGTTGTAGGTAGAGCTGCCTGACAAACAAAGCTCAGGGATAACTTTGACCCTGACAGACGCTAATGGTGAGCTAAACATTGTGAAAGGCTCACGTTCGCGTGACGATTGCTGTAACTGAGCAAAAAATAGTCAGTGGTGAGTCCGTTAAGATTATTAAAATTAATAATTTGCTGTAATGAAACATGTTTGACTCAAAACAACTGTCCGGGGCGTTCTTACTCTTGTAAAACATGTCAACCTAGCTAAGTTTTTACATTTCTTGCTAGCTTATCCTGACTCACTCGTGCTAATTAATTAGAAAACATCTTGAATATTTTGTTAACGTGTCTGTGTGTTCAAAGAGGCTGGATACAGATATAATGTATCCAGTTGTTGCGCATGACAAGCTATTGCTTCCTCACATAAAGGAGTAGGACAAGTTCCTCACCACGAGGTGGAGTTAAAAAGCAAATAGACGCTTCCTCCTTCGTCATCCTGCTCTGCACTTGGTCCTTAGCTCCGAGCTGCAAAGGCCTCCGCCTCCGGAGCCTGCAGACAGGGGGAACAACCAGACTTCAGGACTAAATAACAACCTCACTCTGAAACCAAACGTTGGAGCCAGTTGGCATCATGCCCTTTCTCAGGCTTCTGTTCCCACAGTTTTTTCCACGTAGCTGCACAGAATTGCAGCAGGAATTATATTGTCTTTGTCAAAGCTTGATTTTTAGACACACAAACAGTCCTGAACACACGACAAGTCCCTCTAGATATTTTTCTTACTGACTCTATCTAGCGATGCTACGGATGAGGATTTGGGAAATGAAAAAATAAAAAAGTTGACTGATTTTTAAATTCTAATTTAGTTTAATATTGGCGGGAAAGTCATTCTGACTTTTATCTCAGAATTCTGACCCTTTTCCTCACAATTCTGACTTTTTTCCCTCAGAATTCTGACTTTAATCTGAGAATTCTGACTTTAATCTCAGAACTCTGACCTTTTTCCTCAAAAGTCTGACTTTATTTCTCAGAATTCTGACTTAAATCTGATAATTCTGACTTTTTTCTCTTAGAATTCTGACTTTAATCTCAGAATTTTGATTTTAATCTCAGAATTACGGATCTTATTGTAGATGGGAACCATGAAGGAAGAGATGTGGGAGCACTCAGCTTTACTGACAAAGATGTGAGTTGTTTGGGAGGGCCAGAAACACGGAAAATGACGCAATTAGGCAAATTTTTACGTGCTCGAGGCGTCACCGGTGATGCTATTTCATTAATGAAAGAGCAGAAGGTGATTAAAACAAGAGAGCTAGTCTCTAAAACAGACATGGCTACGGCTTGATGCTAACATGTTTGTTAACTGTCAGATTAAAGTCAGAATTCTGAGATTAAAGTCAGAATACCTTACAGCACCACTGTTATTGCTGTTATGAATTTATAAAAAATTCCAAGTAATGTAATTTCATTATTTGCTTTTCAACTATATTAATTTGAAAATATGTATACATATATATTTAACCAAATTAAAGCTCATGGTGAGTCGCTGGAATGTCATGATGACGGAGGAAAATAAAAAGATGATGTACCATCACAGTACATGTATTACAGTTGGATGTTTTACTGATAATCAGAGGTGTCAAGTAACAAGTACAAATACTTTGTTACGGTACTTAAGTACAATTTCTAGGTATCTATACTTTACTCTATTACTTATTTTTCTTCCTACCTTTGACTTCTACTCATTACATTTTCACACAAGTATCTGTACTTTCTATTCCTTACATTTTTAAAACAAACGTTACTCGTTACTCTTGGCTTCGGTTTAATGTTTCTAAATATTTATTTCATGTCATGTGCTCCATCCAATGCAGATCATTGGCGCCATCCACATCTAGCGAAAACTAGTGTAATTGGATGAGTCATATAACGCAAACACTCATTGGATAGCTAAAGGAAATAATCAGAAGCAAGCAGGTGTTCTTCAAACTGTAAATATGAATTGTCTATGCCATGCTACAATGTCAGATTCAGAAATAGATGTTGAAATGTCTGAAATGTCGGACACAGGCGAGAGAGTATCGGGAGATAGAGATGGAGACCAACAGGACCTCCCTTGACCCTCTCTCAAAGAATTTTTTGAAAATAGTTGAAAAATTTAGCTTTCAATTCATGTAGTGGCATCTGGCTGTTTCTTTTAAAGGTTACTTTATACTTTTATACTTTAAGTAGTTTTTGAAGCACATACTTTTTACACTTTTACTTGAATAAAGAGGTCAATTTGATACTTCAACTTTTACCAGAGTGTTTAAACTGTAGTATCTATACTTCTACTTAAGCAACAAATGATTGTACTTTTGACACCACTGCTGATAAAATTCTCCCCAAGTACCAGTATTGTATTAAATAAACATGTTTTTATGTTAGATTAACAGTTATTATTTGTAGTTAATTTTAGTAAAGTCTATAAACTAATGTTTATTAGTCTTTAAGTCTGTTATTTAATTGATGACAGATCTAGACTAATAGAGGAGGCCAAGCAGACGGATCAGTTCTGGTTTCTCTCCAGATATTCACATCCTCAATGGTTATTATTGTGTGTTTTTAGGAAACAATGAATTATTAATATTACAGTTTAAAATTGCATTCATCATACTGGTGTTGAATAATATATTTTCGCTTGGTGATTTATTTATTCTGTGATTAAAACTTTGAAATATTATTGTTGATTTTCCTTTCAGATTCCTGTCTTTCTATTCGACAGCATATGGATCTAAACACGGAGATGGACCATATGTCTACAAAGGATAAGGGTTAGTACCTCGGTTTCATTGCACATGCAAATTTTGTAATAACACATATGCTTAATAGTTTCATCCTAGCACCACCAGTTCAGGTTTCTAGTCCAACTTTTATTTACCTGCCATTATAATGCGATTGCAATGCACTTTTCCCGATGTTTTCTTTTATATTTTCAGTTTATTACATAAAATCTGCATTATGTACATCATATAGCATTATTTAATTGAAATACCTTAAATTTGAAATATTTTTTTTTTTGTTTAAAGTCAGTTTGGCATTTTACATTTGTTTCTTATATCACCCCTTCTCATGAGATATGTGCATAAACGTAGTAGACCTTAAAAACCTACCAAAAGATGGCAGTTTTAGTAACGATAACCACCCTATTCATTCCAATATCACCCAATATCTTTAATTTTCTTTAATATTTGGAGCAAATAAGGTGAACACCCTCATTTTTTGTTAAATGCTCAGACTAACTACTATTAACATAAAACAATGATGACTCTTCGTTGGAGCAAAGCCAGAGCATGTTTTAAATACAGTTCTTGTATCTCCTAAGTCTTCCTAAAGAAAGATCTGGGTGTTATCGGCAGTTTGAAGCTCTACAGAAAACAGTTCTGTTTAGTTCAGCTTTAATTTTAGATGTGGGGATGAAAAAAACATATCTTTATAACTTTATAGAAGGAAAATATATCTGCTGCTTTCAAATCCAATTTGTTCCAATCAAATACAGGCTCTAACAATGAAATGACACCCCTTTTCCAAATGGATTTGTCAATCTAGATTTATAAGCGATTTAAATCCACTTCAGCTTGTAGTAGGTCAGCTTTAAGTAGCCAACTGACATGTAAACAGTTCTTTAATGGGCCTCCTAATTTCCAAATGCTGCCATTCTATTCATTTACTTGATTATGTTCTAGCATGTTTGACAATGCACAAAAGAAGAGAAGTGCTTGTTGAAGAATGTTGTGGCATCCGTCCAGTGGGTTTGAGCCATTTGCAAGGCTTCCAAGTCACACTGAAGCCCTTCTAGTGGCTGTAGTAACACCAAATGCCTCAATTAGATACTTGATCTTGGTGTTTCTATCACTCAGACAGCTGGTTGACAACATTAAGCCAGAGCTGCCAGTTGATTTTTATCTCCCGTACATATTTCTGCAGATGTTTTGCAATAGTTGGAATGAAATAGTGTTCGGTTTGATTACAGGAAAGTAAAACTAACAATTTACTAACTCATTCACCTTCCCAGAGGTGAATGAGTTCATGCACTCGATGGTTGTCTGTGTAATTCTATGTGGTAATAGGGTTATTATGTTGTAATGAATGGGGGTGCCTCCAGCTCTGTCATTCGCACTTCAGCCACGATCGTAAAGAAGCTACATGCTCAACATTCCTCTTCTCATAAAAACAGTGAGACTGAAGTGGGCTGTGCTGTTTGTGTTTGTGTGTGTCCTTGTGCACATTATAGTCTCTGCGCGCTTGTCAGGGGGATGAATGGGCAGGAGTGGGGTGTATAACAGCAGGGAAGCCCACAGAAGGGCATAGGGGGCCTTGGAGCCATTCAAATGGTTTAAATTAAAGGACATTTGATGGAACCATGACAGGGATGTCTCATAATACCAGTCTTTGTCAACTTAATGCATAACTACTATACTTTGTAGTATTTCATTGTGTGAAATTATGTGGTGTGACAAGTCATGCCACTTTAGGGATCAGGAGTTCTTTTAAACCAACATTAAGGAACTTTCATAAAATATTTTCATAACGTTTGTAAATCTGTGTCGACTTACAACTAGTTGATCAGTATTGCTTTTACCAGCACTATGAAACTTTGAGGAGGGTGGCAGTAACCCTGCCATACAAAACAACTACAAAGGTGCAGACTGCTTTACGGCATTCAAAACTTTTCCCTTCCGTTATAAAGAAGGAAGTCAATGCGACTAAATTTCTCTGAGTGACTGCATATCCGTGCACATTTTGCAGGGTTAATATTTAGGCAATGCGGCACCTACCTATTGGGATCTATATGTGTGTTTACTGTGTCTTGTCGGATGTGCAGGAATGCAGTACAAAACCGAAGTTGAACGTTTGTTATTTATTTTCAACATCGCCATATGAAATTGTTTTGCCACAATTAGATTAATTACTTCATTGCTATTCATCTTTCACACAGCCACTGGGAAAAGAAAGGTAGTTTAATCCAACTGCAGACATTGACTGAGAACAACTGAGAAATTGTTCTTTAGGCAAAACATTACAGCTTTTGTTCATTAGGGGAGCCAAAATGGACCAATACTGAACTTTTTTAGAACTGCTTTAAGTACATTCTTGGTAACCGAGAATCAAGTTTTCTATATGCAAAGGTACCTAGAGGTAGCTGTATTGGTATTGAAGCAAATTAGCTATTTAACGACTTTTTACAACTCTTGTTTTTGAGATGAAAATGATGAATTGTGTATTTTTCTAGTGGCTGGATAATCTTGTATTTATCTGAGATCTGTGTTCGCTACAAACACAAAACTAATTCGGTAACATCAAAAGCAACTAATAATCCCAAAGCATTTAAAAGTAACTTTCACACACATATAATTGTATATTACATCTGTCATATCATCATCCATCCATCCATCCATCCATCCATCCATCCATCCATCCATCCATCCATCCATCCATCCATCCATCCATCCATCCATCCATATTAAACCTTACACATATACAAGTTTGCATAATATTTTAGATCATGCAAAGGAATTCATGTTTGTTTGTAAATAAAACATTTGGTAAATGAAACAAAAATTACAAGAGTTTCATATGTTCAACAAGAGAATTGAGAAATGTTGTCTAAAATTAAGAACCACAACGTGTTTTGCTAAAATGGATTAGAGGGCTTTGGGCCTGCTTTCCCAGGCTATGTTCAGGAAGGCTGTATTTTTTACAGCATGACTAGCACATAGCCTTTTTCCTGGGGAAATCCGAGACAAAATCAAGAAAGCCTGGTTGCAGGGAGGGAGAGAAGAACAGGAAAACTAGCCCTGGGAAGGAAGCGGGAGAAGGTGAGGGGGTGCAGGTAGGCTGGAGGCCACACAGCACGAGCGACTAAGAGCGAATCTGGAGCTCCTGGGAAGGATCAGCGAGATGTATATGTTTACACTCACTTCTGATTCTGGTTGAAAACTCCTCTATTCAAAATAATTTGGCCTAAAATGTGCTCGTTTTTTTTGCAGACCATTCGAGCTACAGATTTGACTGGAATGCAGAGCTAATGCTGGGTTCCTCTGCTGTCCAAGCAGCTTCAGCTGTTAATCTGCTGTTATAGCCACTCTGCTATGCTTGTTAAAGAAATTATATCTGACGTCATTTGTACTTTACTGTGCCTTGTTTATCGGAACCATTTTCCTTTAGCATGACATTGCTGATGAAGCTTGTATAACATCTGGAGGAAACATTGTAATAATGGTGTTATTACCTCTAGATTCAAACAATTTTCAAATTTCAAAGAAGAAATGTGAAAAGGTTTAGCTTACAAATCCAACAGCATCAGTGGAGTTGGACATAATCTTCAATATTTTGTGTTAAAAATAAAGGAAAGAGGAAACAATCCATTGTTTACCCTTTTTTTTTTAGTGCTGTAAATAGGTGCAGCTTCTAAAAAATCCTGTACCTTAAATTTTATTTCTAAAAGTCAAACATTTTTGTTTAAGTTAAAATGAAGCTTGAAATGCTTGATTTTAAGTGTATTTTACTTACTGAAGCCACTCAGACTCCACCACCTGTTGTTTTTTTTTATTCCTTCAGGTCTTGACCCCTTAATGCTTTTGGACCAATTCTTTGAGCTGTGGAACAATGATGGTCTGAAGATGGTAAAAATGACCCTCACAATGTCACTTTCACACATACTTTAATGCATATGTTTGAACGACGGTGGAAAATAGGTCGTGTGTGTTTGTGTTTGCAAGAGTCCCAGGAATGAGCAAACAAGTGAGCGATCCTGGCATCTTTGGCTGAACTATGAATGTGTTTGTGTGTTAATGGGGAAAGCAGAAGGAAGGAATTTGTGTTGCTCTGAATGAACTTGAGAGGTGGATATTGAGTGGATGACATCTGTTTTGTAAATTAAGACACCGTTTAAGGTATTCTCACACAGATATCATTTTCTCTTGTTGGAATTTCCTAATGCCAAGCTTTGCATTCTTATACCACGACCCCTTGTATAACCTTAACCTCTGGGTCTCTTTGGCTCATAGAGCAAGCTTTCTTTGTGTTTCATGAAATAAGTTTGTCTGTCCTACAAAACAGTTTCTCAGTAGAAAAGGAAATCTGCAGAGAATCAGGGTTCCTGCCCGGTCCCAAGTTTCATTGAAGTGTTTTCCAGGCCTGCAACCTGGAAACAAGTTTGGAAAAAGAAAAGAAGAGGATGGAAAATGGGTTTTGTTTCCAGATTCATCCTGCATCCTTTGATTCATCCTTGTGTTTGTCCATCTATTGATATGTATTTGATGCCACTGTGCTGTCTTTTAAGATAAATGATTTCATTAGATTTTCATCAATAATATTGGTGAAGCAATAATCAATTAGTAATTTAAAGCAACAATTTATTATTAGCATTTAATCTAGTTGTTTGAATTTCAGTTTCACTAGATTGACCATATTAATAAGCAGGAGGTGACTGAGACTAAACCTTATACACCTCCATTCACCATTATGCCTCTGGGATTTACAGATGGTGTCAAAGGTTTTTCTTCCTCAATATTGTAATATCTGTTGGTCAGAACTAGATTGAGGAACTTTTCTGCTTTTTGCATAGAAGTTCTTGGTTTGTCTCCAGTGTATCAGTTGGGATCTTTAGTCATAGATATGATCTCACAATATGGTATCTCTGTGGCAAACCTATGATCACATATGTTTCTACTAGTTTCTACATGGTCAACTCATAGACTTAAGAGATTATACAGACTTTTGTTAATTTTTGCACCAAAATTATTGTAAGTATATTAAAAGCTGTATTTATGATGGCCATGTTGAGCTTAGTGGAGGTGAATGACCAGACTAGATACACGATATATATGCGTGTCCTTTTGTCTGCATCAATAAAAAGTTTGTCTAAAGGGTTTGAAGAGACCCACCTACAAGCTGTTGTTTTCCTATCTTGAAAGTCACCTTCCCCTCCTCCTTTTTCAACCCACAGCTACATTTGGCTGCCATCCAAGGATTTCCAAAGCTGTCTGAGCCTCTAGAGGCCTTGCTAACAATCCTGGAGAGATGTCCGGGGAAACAGAAGGGTCGAAGCCACACCCTGGGTTCTCACATTCTCATGGAATTCCAGACATGGATAAAGGAACATCCTCAGGTAGTTAAGCCAGGAGCCATGCATCAATTACATCAGCTACAAGTATTGATTGTGAGCTGTTCAAGTGCTTTGGCTTCGTTAAGGTCTACACATTCCTCCTGGGAAATGTGTTCTTTAGACTTTCATAACAAAGGCTTTCCTATCTGTGCTAAAATCATCTTGATAAAATACTTTATTTTGAATTAAAAAACAAAAAAATTATGTTCTGATTTTTCTTCTATGGTCAGCAATAAACTAAATAAGCAGCATCTTAAATGGAAGAGAGAAATCTTAACAGGAAAGGCTGGTCGGTCACACATTTTGCTTTATTAAAAGGAAATTCCAATATCATAAAGTGGAAGAATTATTGTTTTTCATTTATTTTTTCATTACAAAATGTTAAACTATTATTGGCAGCAAGAAGGGGGTAATGATGACTATTTTTTTTTACAAAATACTTTATTTCTCTAACCATGTTTATTAAATGGGTATTCCTAGTCTGCTTTTGAGTACATGATCCTGTTTACGATGAAATCCAAATGAAAGCACAATGAGTTATTAATGAGTAATTAAAGAAAGTACAACATTGTGGGGGTTAAATAGCAGTTTGGACTGCTCCAAATCATTTATGTTCGACGTTCCGATGTAGAAAATGGAAATCCCTTCAAGACGTACCTCGGTGCATATTTATACCAAATCAGAATTGTTTTAATTTTTCACCCTACCAGGTGAGCCTGAACTCTATCTCTGAGGACAGAGCAGTGGAGCTTCAGAACCGGGCTCTCGGCCTGCTGACAGACATCCAGCCAGACTTTGTAGACGGCCTCATCAACATCTACCAACTCAAGTCCTTAGACCCCTCCATACTGTGTTTGCATATTGTCAAGCTCCAGACTCTAAGATGTTATAAAGAAGTGAGCAACTGATCTTACCCTTTTTTTTTTAACAATGAATTCATTCCTGTTGATATATTTTAAAGTGTTAGCTTAGTTTTGGTACTTTTTAAAATACTCTGTGTTCTTCTCACAGGCTATAACGCTTAGCATAAAATTCGAATTACAGACTGAACTCAATCCAGAGGAGGTGAGACTTTTAATCGTTTGTAATCTAGAATTGGCACAATGAATTACAAAGATTGCCTCAAGCTAGTTGGAAAGCAAATTCTCAGAAGATCTTTGTTCTAATCCTCTTTTTATTTCTATCATCAACATTATTTTACAGATGCTTGTCCCACTGATTTTACAAGACAAGTTGCAGTTGGCAGAGTCCTTTGTCAAAGGACACAGCCAGTTAGAACAACGGCTTGTCATGTTACTAGACTCTTGGTGTCATCCGGACTTCAACTTGGAAGATATAAGAAAGTAGGCTGCCTGGGGTGAATCTGTGGGAAAAGCGTGTAAACTGTGCCTTTGATATTTATTGGCACCTTTGGTTACTAGGTTTAGAAGGCCCTGAATAAGCTTAATCTCACAGTGGAAATCTAACTTTAAAAAAATAGTTCTGGCAAGATCAAATTTTGCAGCTGAATTAATGTTACTCTGCCTAACATTCTCTTTATATTATTATTTAATGTTGGAATTTTTAACACACCTGAACCTAATAATAAGACAAGGACTGGGACTCTGGATAAGCTTAATGCATTTTTTTACTATTATTATATTTGACAAGTTGATATGTTGAGATTAGAAGAGTTGTCTTTAGAACTTCCAGGTGGGATTACAGAACCCAAGTATGACTTTAGAAATATCTATAACTCTGATTTAAGGGAAATCTTCATATTATTATTAGAATCAGATTCTGTATCTACTCTTTTTTTCTGATCAGAGCAGCACAGTAAGATCATGTCGTGACTTTGCGCTGTGCACATCACAGCCTTCTGATGTAACGGCTGCTCCCCTCACTTTGAATTGTGACTGTTTGACACACTCATTATTACTCCTCACAATAAAGCAGACTCCTAACAGACTCAATGTGGGTGGATCAGTGTAGTCTACTTGAATTACCCATCTGTACTGGGGCCTCTTAGCTGGTTCTCTATTGTACCAAGTCTTTGTAGATCATTAAATAAACAGTTAATCTAAAAGGATTTTAAGATAGTACTTTTTTTTTGTAGTAGTAATCAATGGGTTTGATTACAGATTTGATTGCAGATTACCTTGGAAATCTGCTTAGAAGATATGAGAACATGGATACTTTAACTTATATTTGTAAGTTAAATAGAAATCTAGTGGAAACCAGTAGAATAAGTGAATAAAAATGCTTAGAATGAATAATAATCCAGTCTACCAAACACAAAATTAGCATTTTTAGTGTTTTTATGCGGTCAGTTAATTGATCTAAATCTTGTTCATATGCCAACATTGTGAAACATCATAGTAGAAGATCGTATATAAGGGGAAAAGGTTAAGATATATTTTTTCCAATGTTGAAATAATGAACCTTAATATGATGTTTCAATATACAGAGTCTTTAGCAGATCATTCGCTGCAATGAACAAAATGATTTCTACTTTTTAGATCTTTACCAGCGGTGCTGATAAATATTACAAGAACAGTATGTGTAAGCATCTTCATCCTCTTAATTTCTCCATAAGTTTAAATACCTGTGGGTGCATTTTTGCTTCCGCAGGCATTTTCCTCAACTCTCTCTGTCCAAACACTACGCAGCACAGGTTCAACCTAAATTGCTCACCAGACATGTCTATCGACTAATGGAAAAATTCAAAATTGATCAAAGTGAGTGACTAACATTTTATTTTTAATGTATTTGTTTGACTTTTCCGCATAACCAGAACTCAACCTCCTCTTTTGAAACAGGTCTCTGTCCAAATGCTCTTCACAAAAGGAGACTGGACACTCTGCGTTACCTTATGTTTAAGAGATTTGGGGAGGTAAGTAATGCAACAGGCTCTTGCAGCCTAGAGATGTCTAAACATGGTAAATGTACTTTTAACAGTGTGCTATGCTGTTCATTTATTGGTAGATGATTGTGCTTTTTTTTGTAGAAAACAATGACAGAGGAAAATTGGACTGATCATGTGCAAGTAGGATTTGTTTGAATACAATCTTTAATCTGATAGTTTAATATATAATGTTTTTATTGTACTATTATTATATAAGATATCCAGTGTTTCATTTGTGTCATATATGCCCAGTATGTTGTGTCAGATGACCTCCACCTGCAAGTCCATTTGGTAGAAATGTTGGTGAAGTACAGCTGTCTTCAGAAAGCTGCTCAGTGGTCACTGAGGTACAAAATTCCCAGAAATAGACTTCCACTGGGGGTATGGGAAACGCAGCAGTCCCTGCCACCTGATCAACAGTGAGTTGAGTAAAAATATGCATACAAACAATGGAACTAAAGTAATGATCTTGTTTCATGCTCTCTATAATCTATGTTTTTGTTTTTTTCTCCTCCTGGCTGTAGTCCAAATTTCTCTTGTTTTACTTGTACTTTTGTCTCCTATGAAAACCTAGAAATGGCATATTTCCTCTCTGTGCTCAGACAGATATGTTCTGATCCCATCACTCCAGAGGAGTGGGTGCCACCTCAGTCTCACTGCCAGAAGTTCTACCAGGTGCCGCTCACCAAAGACAAGGTCTACTTTATAGATACGCTGGAAACTCTTCACAGATGCCAAAGCATTGTCCTGAAGGTAAAGACATCTACAAGTTTTGATCAGTTTACTTACGTTTTTGTATTGATGCTCCCTTTTCTGTATCCCGTACCAGGAAGGTGGTATAGTAGGAGTCGACATGGAGTGGCAGCCTACATTTGGCTGTGCATCTTCTCAGAAAGTGTCTCTCATCCAACTTGCTATGCTGGACCAAGTTTTCCTGTTGGACCTCTCAGCAAAAGCGTTCTGTCAGCAGCCTGATCTACTCGGTTTCATCAGGGCATTGTATTCTGAACCAAATATTCTGAAACTGGGTAAGAAACAATCTAAAGAAATAGAAGTAGTATCATCCAGATATTTACTTTAATTATAAAGAAAGTCCCTTTTTTGTGCAGGTTATAGCATGAGTGGGGATCTCAAGTGTCTCTCTGCCACCTGGCCTGAGCTATCAGAGGAGCCGCTGAAGATGGAGGGCTTTCTCGATCTTCTTAGGGTACACCAAAAGGTGCCTTTATCCCATCAGTCATGACACAACAGCAAATTAACTCTAAAAGGTCCATAAGTTTGAAAAGATTTTAAATGGATTTCAGAGCAGGTCTTTTTCTTTTTTCATCTTTAACACTCTCATAGACCAACACAGATTGTTTCTACTAATTCTAAGGCTTTTTATAAACCTTTCAAAGGAAACTGTAATATCTTTTATGTTTCATTGTTTTTATCTTCTCCTCTCTCCTTGAATTTATATTAGTTTTCTTTAGCAGCAGAGGCGTTGTCACGCTGGGTTTAACTTAGTAAAGCAGCAGCACTACAATTACATAATTTATATTTTCTTTAGCATCCTGTTTAATCAGCATACAGCCTTAACCCTGGCATCATTTTTGTGATTTATTTCGGAGATTATCCACTTAAACACTTGAGATTTCCAAGCAGCTGCATTCATTTCCAGATCCAGCTTGTTTTATTAAACACAGAGGCTCAAAGCTTAAGAAACTGACCAACTCTGCGGTACACTCAGCCTTCCTTTTATATTTATATCAGAATCCAAAAAGGAACCAGTTGAAGTTGTTTGGACATCTGATCCCTCATCCAGACCAGAAGTTGTTAGAGAGATTATAGCTACCATGTGGTCAGGGGATGACTTGAGAATGAGCTTGAGCTTTCTCTAGAGGGATGAGGTGTAGCTGGAGGTGTCTGGATTTTCCTCTTGGACCTGTTAGATTTATGTTTGTAAAAAAAAAAGACTAAGGATGGAAGGAAGGATAGGGAGGGAAAAAAGGAACATAGTCAAAGAGGAAAATAGCCAGCAGCCTACAAGAACAAGTTTGATATATCTGACCAAAGTAACAATACATTGACTAATAGTGATTCTACACTTTAATGCCCTTTAAAAACTTACATTAAAAGGGATTCACAGCTTTGGAAACTTGCTTTTTAAACAAAATAATCATTAGCTGACTTTGATTAATTTTAGCATAGCAACAATATTTACACTGAAGAATGTTGGGCTTAGTGTTGTGGTTTCAGTTTGATATGGTGCGTTCACTGACATTCAGAAGCACTTAGAATGAAAACCAGTTCTTTACCATCACCAGCCAATTTTTTGTTGCTCTTCTAGGAGAAATATCTAAAGGCATCAAAAGAAGAGAGCTCCATCTGTGTCTAATATTACAATACAAATGTGTTTTCTGCTTTACTTGTACAGATTCAGTGTGGAAAGGTGAATCGGTTACCAAGTGGCCCTAGGGAGGTCCTGGTTGGTGAGGACAGTGCAGAAAAAGGCCTCAGTCTGCTGGTGCAGCAGGTCCTAGGAAAGCCTCTGGACAAGACACAGCAGATGTCCAACTGGGAGAAGCGTCCACTACGCATCAGCCAAATTAGATATGCAGGTAAGGCATTATGCATGCACAGACAGACAATAACAGGGAGCCAGATGGTCGCTGCTCTCCTCTCCATAGAACATCAGAGATTATTTTGTTATCCTGTGACAAAATGCAAACTGATGAATCCACCCCCCTTGTTCCGCTCTCTTTCTCCTTTTCCAAAACCTTTCTGTAGTGGCAGATGCCTACTGTTTGCTAGACGTGTTCTCCACTCTCTCCAGCGACCCAGCAAGCTTTGGGCTGCCAGCTGACCTCCGCAGTATCACTTCAGGCCAATCAGAGACAAGAAAAGACAAGAAGCAGAAGGAAAAAAAGGGCAAGAAGACGGAACAGGCTCTTGGCAAAGAGGTAAGGCCTCAGCTGGGAATAACAACACTCCTAAGAATGTAAAAAAATTAATAGTTTATTAATCTACAATCACAAAAGTAGATGTTAATTTCTGTGACCTTTAAGAATAAATGTTATATTTTACATTAACTGTTTGCTAAATCACACCCATACCTCCTAAATTTTAAATCATTACATTTTAGATTAATTTTAATATTTCAAGGTTTTCGGTATTGTCTATCCAACACGTACATTTTTAGACTTGTTCTAGATGCATTTAGGTTCTCCTAAAGCTCCCAGGCCAGCAGGGGGCTCTAAGCAACAGCAAAGAATGTTTATAAACTGAGCTGAGACTGAAGGGTACAGTTATTATTCCTGCTATACCATCTCTACTCCTCCCACAGACCTAAACCCCATGACTGCTTTTTTTTTTTTTAAATCTCTTTGAAAACAAAACTACTCTTTGTTCAACCTGTCAGTACTTTTTTGTATTTTAGTTTGAAATCAAATGACTATTGAAATCGTAAAGGGCAACGACTAAAAATAGTGATCTAAACCTGTTTGAGAGATTTCCTCACTGTGAGGAATTACAGGAGTAATGTTATCTGTAGCTGATACTGTCTTGGCATTTTCTTTATTTTTTTTTTAATAAAAGGTTTGACCTCCGATCTGAAATGGCAATAAGTCCATACGATTGCAATACCCAAAGACCAAGGATCTATATTGGTTGGATCAACAAAGCAATTTCATAGAAAATTAGCCACGGTGCTACTTTAAGGCGTATTGACTTTGGGGGAGATACATTTTTGAATGTGTAAATCAAAACAATTAGTTTCTTTTATTAATTTTTATGTCACATATACTTTAATTCATTTTTTTTTGGTGTTGCTTTTTTGATTCAGAGCCCTGCAACCAGATTTTTTTTAAATTTACATTATAGACAGTGGGATTACATAGTTCAAGTCCTAATATATTTGGTATTTGCCATAGGAAAAGATTGCTTAGATCCAATGTTGGACAATATATCCTATTTCAAATGACATGCAAACACTTTAAATTTTATTTACCGTCACGTGGACAAACTTTTAATGCCTTTTATTTCCAAACTAGATGTATGTTTTTCATTACTGCTACTTTGATTCTCAAAAGGGATTTGGGCATGAGATTAAAGGGGAATGCCAGTTTTTTTACATTGGGCCCTTAATTTGATGTTATTACATCATGTTCTACTCACCCATGAGTTTTGTGTCATTTGGAGCTGTTCTGAAGATATTCTGTTTGGTTATATCCAGGTAACGTCTTTCCTTTGGGCAACGACTTGAAGGCACAAACTAAACTGTTAATAATTTATCATTTATGGTACGCCAGCATTCATAACATGTAGGCGAATCACTTTCCTCCAGACATCCGTGGTTATATTTTTTATATTTATATCTTTTAAAAACAAAGCGGAGTGTGTATGACGTCATCTGAACGATTCAGATTAGCTAGTCGAATGAATAGAAGGGGTAGAGTGTAGCCGCCTGTGGCCCGGGCTGCCTGTCACAACTCCAGTCTGGCGCGCGGATGACGTCATACAGGAAGACGTTATTTGGATATAACCTAACGGAATATCTTCAGAACGGCTCCCAATGACACAAAACTCATATGGCTGAGTAGAACATGATGTAATAACGTAAAATCAAGGGCCCAATGTAAAAAAAAAAACTGTGTTCCCCTTTAAGTAAAAATTGGTCACTATCATAATTGCAACATTAAGCAATACTATCACAATTTCATGATGTCTTGGTGTTGTGCTGCTCTTAATTAACTGATGCTGTAAACAAGTGTTGTTTTGTTTTTGTTTTTTTTTACACTTTTTTCTGTTTTAACTTGTGGGAATGCCTGTAGATCATTTACCATTTAGAGAAGTGCAGGTATGCTATTTCCAGACTGTAATGATAAGCCACAAACAGTCCTTTTTGAAGACCAACTGTGCTAATTTGACAATTCTTAAATCTGTGATAACCTGTGACCTTTTGTGTGACTTGTGAGAATGAATAAAGACAACCTCCAGCTGAAGGCCCTGGGTTTGAGCATCCAGCCTGCAGGGAGGGACAAAGAGTGTTTGACAAAGGCCCTTCACGAGTTCCTATCAGCTCCAGGGGTGCAGTTGTATAACTCACCCTGTGCTTTGACCTCTCTGAACTGAGGTGCAAGTGAAAAGAAAATCCCCCTACAGGGATCGGTTAAATATCACATTATTCTCTGTGTCCATTTAGGAATGTCAGGGGGCTCAGAGGGTCACTCCCTCTCATTCTGACAAAGTGAAAGGCCTCCTGTGTGGCAAGCTGCCCCCAGAAGATTCCCCACCTCTACCCCCACAGCAGTTGCGGGTGGTGTGTGACAACATGCTGCAGGGACTCGGAAGATATCTGCGGTGTTTGGGAGTTGACGTGGTCATGCTGGAGAACAGCGACGATCACAGAGTGGCGGCACAGGTTGGTTAGAAATAGAGCATTTCCATTTTTTTCCCTTTTTTTTTTTTAAAGAGAAAAAAAGAATAAGCCACCTCAGTCAAAACAAAAACTCAAAGGGGTTAAGTCAGACTTTGATCATTTTGCACCAATAAAGCAAAGCATCCTAAAGGCATCAAAGGCATTTTCTATAAATACATTGTCTGCTTAAAGGCGTTTTATGTAGAAAGACATAATTTTATTAATCTTGGTTAAATGATTTAATGCCATCTACTAGAGATTAAGCGATACAGATTTTTAACACCCTTCTTATTATTTTGACATCAGTCTAAACAATCCTTGATACGCATTCCTGATTTTTGAAGACAATCTTGATTCCTTTCTCCATTTACATTATAAAAGTAACACCAATATAACAAATGTTTTACTAGTCTAAATTTAAATGAAAAGAAGCATTTATTAGCAAATCAAACAACATCATAAAAATGGATAGCAAATGTTGCTATGTTGCGGGTGACAATCCATGCACTTGGTGTGGTCATAATTCATGGCTGCTGAATCAGCCAATGCATGCACATATCAGCTGATTCAAGAAAAAACTAATATTGACAAAAATGTGTGCTGCTCTGTTATCTGCACCCTGCTTGAACTAACAGCTGCTGTTACTCACTTTTTAGCCACAATGCACAATCTTATATAAAATAATTATAAGTCCTTTATTTAGCAGACAAAAGCTGATGGAAAAATGTTATATCATAGTTATACTATGAAGGTGATCTATATGTCCATTTTGGTACTTGGAGATTAGATAGTTCCACCTGATGTTAGAAAAATACTGTGACATCATTAGCTACAGCATTATTATGGTTTTAAAATTACCTCTAGCTAAATGTTGCTATATGTCCAGGTTAAGCTCACCTGTTATCTAACCTTATTTATCAATTTTTTGTATGGTTTTCAATGGTTAAATCATATGAGTTATATCTAATGTACAGTATACAGCATCCACAAGTTTGACTTTGATGCTGCATGATGGATATTAAATAAAAATCAAAGGCTTGGTGCAGTTATTTAATCCGTGGCTTTTATTGTATATTTTCAGCTAGCTCAAGCTGAAGGCCGTGTCATCCTGACATGTGGTCAGCCATTCCAGACTGTAAGTAAACATGGAGTCAAGTATGATCTACAAGCCAAATAGTTTCTGGTAGCTCTGATTTTTCTCTATATGTTTATGTTAACATTAGCTGCTTTTTCTAGTTGCGTTCCCAGGTGGGTGAAGGTCGCTGTCTTTCCTTAGACTGTTCAGAGAAGGCCAGAGACCAGGCCATTCGGGTCCTCAGACACTTTAATGTCCAGCCTTCTCCCAGCGATATATTCAGCCGCTGTCAGGTAAATTTCCTTCTAACTATGTTTCTGTAGTCTAGTCAAAGGCAAAGATCATTTAATGGCTTCATTGTTGACTGCTCTTTGAATTAAAATGCTGCACTTACACCACCTTGCAAAGGTTTTCTGCATTTTCGCATTAAAACTAAAAACTGTAATCACTATGTTGGGTTTGCTTGTGACTGACAGTCAGAAATAGGATACATTTGTAAAGTGAAAAAAACAAAAACACATTGGTATTAGACAGTAAATTCTGAAAACACTTTAAAGTATTTGCTTTGCTGCCTTAGTGTGTATGTATTTTTTTGGCAACTGCAGCAATGATCACGTTTTGCCACACTTTTATAAGTGAACGTTTCTGGTTCAGGGCAAGGACTTTTTGCATTACCTCTGTAATGTTAAAGGTTCAGGGTTGAAGTGGATTGCTAAAGCATTATGCTTCATTCACACCAAACTAGCTTTGAGCAGCAGGAGGTTTACATGCAAAGTGTATGGTTAACGGTTAACATCAGAAAATCCTGCAGCTCATTTCGAGCAGCTGGTGCAGCTCGACATTTGCATCTAAACATCTGAGGCGCCTCACACGAAGTCGACGCTTCAGTTGGACCACATGTCACAACAACCAGAGAGGCTCTGCTATGTTTTTCTCGGTAGGATATGTGGGCACCAATGCAGGTTGGTCAGGTTGTCAAACTGGGTTTGGGTGTGACAGTATACCTCTAGAAATGACCGCCATCATCGCACATCTCTCTGAAGGAAGGTGGAGAAACTCTCCACAAAAAGATAGCCTCCAAAGTATCTGTGAATCCAGACAGCACCGATGTGCCTAATGACAGCGTTATGTAGCTTTATTTAGTAAATAAAACCAGGTCAATCTTTCAATTTCCACCATAATTGTTCAAGACACAAGCAAAGAGAAGAGGGTAGCTCCCCCAACGCTGTGTTAAAGAAGATGCTTCTTTGCTGCTCAAAGTGTGTTTTAATGTGAAAGCAGCATTAATGAGAGATTAATATAAACAGACAACAGTTTATTACACTTACTGTGAACTCAAACATCATATTGGTTTATAAAGATTTTGGTTACTTAAAAGCTCTTTGCTTCACGCTGTTATAGTTGCTACACAACAGATGTTAAACTGTGATAAAGGTGCTAATAGGTAATTCAAGTTACCACCACCATCATTGAAAAGATTTCAATGATAATGTGGATGAATATTATGATAATCATCTCAGTAACGACAAATATCTACAGTTTATCATCTTTGATGTCTGTGCTTCCTAAATTCCTCTTTGCAATATGATAAGACTCTGTTTAATAGTGTGAATGTATTGTTGGTTTTCAAAGTTTGTATTCCTGACACATACAGCGCACCACCTGACAATATTACATCCCAAACAGACCTTTGAGATTTTGTTTTTTCAACAATTATTTTGCAAGACCCAGATATATTTAATGTCCTGTGCAGTTCAACACGTCTAAAGTATGACACAGAAAGACTATATTATCATATGAGCATGAAGTGGATGTTAAGCATCTGGGTGTTAGTTTTAACTCTGCATTATGTTTAACCTATCTAAAGTTTGCTTCTATAATGCTTTTTTTTTTTTTGCATTTTTGTTTTGCTAAGCTGTCTGTGAGAAAGAGGAAGAACGTCTCTTTTTTTTAGAGGGAACTCTAACCAAATTGAATAATGAGGAAATACTTCTGTGGTTTGAAAGCTTACTGAGTTCTCAAATTATATAAGCAAAATCTGCTGTGGTCATAACTTATTTTATAATGCATACGAAAGCTGAACAAACTCATTTAAAAGATGGGAAAGTTATCAGGGGCAATGCTGTCGTGTAGCAAGATGTTGCAGAGGCAGTGGAGGTTGATGGGAAACATGCTGCACTCTCCTGGAGATACAGGCCCAGAACAAATTGAATTTGACCTGTTTTTGCTCTGTATGCACTAAACATCTGAAAGAAGTTTCACTGTATGCACTATTAGTCTGAAAGAAGTTGTTACATAGCAGTAAAGCTGCACAAAGTGGAAGTGAAATGTTAAATAGAAGGAATCAGAGTGCTTAGTTTTGTGTTGGCATTAATGTGGGTATTACAGTGCGATTTAGAGGCCGAAAAAAAACTTATATTAAACTGTTGGGTAAAGGAACTGCTTTCATGTGGAAAGCTACAGATTAACGTCTCACTATATCTAATTAGTAAACCTCCTGGTAGCCTCCTTGTGGAGGTATTCCAGGCATGTCCAGATGGAGGGAGGCCCTGAAGCAGACTCAGGAGACACAGAAAGGGATTGCATTTCCCATCTGGTCTGGGAATGCTTTGAGACCCACAGCAGTGACTGGAGGATGTGGTAGGGAGGACAGACGTCTGGATTACATCGTTCAGCTCAGGGGCCACCAGAGCTCAGACTTTGTACCGATGCTTGACAGTAGAAAGAGATATTCTAAGCAGTCAGGAATTGCTCAATACATAAAAAAAACTTTTAAGGACTTTATTTAAAGGGTGATGGAAGGAAATTTGATCAAGAAAAGCATTAAAAGTTCTTCGCTCCAGATTTTTTACAAGAAATATTTAAAAAATCATTAATAGATGTAAAATTTAGCCAAAAATCATCAGCTTTTTATTTTTTTATTCCAAATAAATTATGTTGGTTCAGACCAAGCAACCTATTCTATGAACTCTAATGCTAAAAACCTGAAAATGTTTTGATTGCATATTTACTTGTTACTAAACTTTGCATAAACATGCCCAGAGATGGGAAGTAACGAAGTACAAATACTTTGTTACTGTACTCAAGTAGATTTTTCTGATATTTTTACTTTACTTTACTACTTATTTTTATGGCGACTTTTTACTTCTACTCCTTACATTTTTACACAAATATCTGTACTTTCTACTCCTTACATTTTACACAAATATCTGTACTTTCTACTCCTTACATTTAAAAAAATTGTCTCGTTACTTTAGTTTTGAATCATTTCAATGGAGTTACCGTTATTATTTTTCACGTCATCAATACCAAATTCAATCTAATTGGATGGGAATCTACGTTGCATTTGACGCACCACTACAAGATTAATCGACAGATTCGGCGGTATTCATTCGCGGCAAATCATTGCAGCTTGGTGGCGGTGGCGTTAGCATAGTAGTATGGACGACGAGATGATTGAAAATGAACACAACGGAGATCTAGTCCTATTGGCAGACATCCATTTAAAATGTAGGCAACGGCATGAAAAAAGTGGTTTCTACTTTTACTTTTATACTTTAAGTAAATTTACAAGCCTGTACTTTGTTACTTTTACTTGAGTAAAGAAGTTTAATCAGTACTTCCACTTTTACCAGAGTATTTTTTAACACAAGTATCTGTACTTTTACTCAAGTACGGAAAGTGAGTACTTTTGCCATCTCTGAACATGCCAGATTTAGCATGAAGGTTAATAATATAACCAGCGATAAACCACTTGGCCCTAACTTCTCTAAACATTGCAGGACTTTAAGTCTAATTGTTACTTTCATGGCTTTTTCTCAGGGTTTTCAGTTTGCTTACTTCTTATTTTGGACCCCTCTATGGCCTAATGGGGCTCTAAACCGCTGTCATTGTTTCTCTCAGTTAATAGAAAAGAAAAAAAAATCGGTTTTACTTAATTGTACCCTAAAGGTATGAAATAACTAATTCCTTTCCATAATGACCTCCATTTTGGATCCTGGATTAATAAAATATAGGCAGTGATGTGTGATACTGTGCGTGTTTCCAGATAAATTATATTTTTACATTAACGTTCCCACCATATAAAAAAATACTCAATTTTATTGGCTTTAAATATTCAAATATTTGTTCCTTTCAACTATACATATATTCTGGCTTGTTTATGGTGTCAGAATTATAATTCACATAGAGTTATCAGAGAGGCCTCTGATTTATGCTACCTGACCTGTGGTTGTATCTGTGGGTGGCTGTTTAGGGAAGCTGTGCGTCTGCTGCCGACTCTGTTTGTGTTTGTTGTTCAATGGGGATCTTTGCGAGAGGGTTCTTAAACCTGGGTGTTCTGACCTGCTCCTTGAGGACGAAACAAGAATGTCAAAATACGTCACTTGGTGTATCTCTGTCAGGCTTGAAATGTTACAAATGTGGACCACCTTGATGCTCCCTGTCCAAACCCAACTAAACCAGTTATACCAAGGCAATAATGTGTTTCACTGCCGTTAACACCTCAAAGGGATGATATTTTTGCAATAAAAGAACAAAAAGTGAGGCAGATTATGTCTTTAATCTAATAATTATTAATCCAGTGGAGGTGCAAATATGCCAGCAAAAGAACATCTATCATCTTTTATCTCATGGCTTATGCTTTTCTGATATTCCTCTTAATGCAGTGGTTATTCTATATTTATTTCTAATTAAGTATCTCAAAAAACTGTCTTCTCCTAAAGTTTTATTTCAATATTACTTTTCCCCTACGATTTGACAGGTTTGATGAAAGTTAGTACCCCTGCTGTGTGTGTGTGTGTGTGTGTGTGTGTGTTCTCTAGAGAGGCTCATGCTTGTGCTGCGTTTGGCCCACCCAGGCAAACTTAACCCCTTTGTTGTCTGAATGCAAAGCCTTCTGATTAGCGTTGGATGGGTCAGTTTCCCTCCTTTGTCACCGTTTGTCTCCCTCTCATTCACACACACCAGTGATGAATGTCACATGTAAAAATAAGTTAAAAAGAAGAAAGAGGAGATCAACTGCTGAGGAGGGTACTTGTGCCCCAGTGGGTAAAGAGAGTTTTTAGAGGCCTTGGAAATTTTGTCAAGAGTAAAACGAATCTGAAATTTTAAACAATATTTCATGTCGGGTGGTTAAAACTAAATATTGCATTGCCTATATTCATTTTCTGGATTATTGAACTTTTTTATCTCACATTGGAGAAATTTTCCTCTGCATTTAACCCATCCCCTTGGGAAGCAGTGGGCTGCCATCGTGGAGCGCCCGCGGAGCAGTGTGGGGTTAAGGGTTTTGCTCAGAGACCCTGAGTGGCAGTCTGTTGGAGTGGGTTTCGAACTCACAACCTCAGGATTCCAAGCTCTATGCCCCGACCTCTAGGCCGCCACAATGTCACTCATTAATATTTAATATTAATGTTACAATTAATCTAACCTTGACTCCAATTTTAAACAAAAGATCTTTGTTAGACAGTTAACTGGAACATAATTGCTTCTATATTATATGAGCCTCTATTTAGTTTATTCATAGGGGTGTTACTACTTAAAAAATCTAGATACATAATAATATGTGACTAGAATCAAATTGATTATTTTAAATATGTTTGCTTTTTTTATTTTTTTTATGATGACAATTCAAAAATGCCAGTAGACTTCTTAAAATGCCATCAATTGTTTACCGTACACTTAGGGTTGTAGGATGTAATGTATGATTGTTTATGATTGCTGTGGCTGCGGCAATGCGGTTTTGGTAGCTGAATTTTTAAAGTAACTGATTCAGAGTTTTGTTGAACTGCATTTTTTTATTGAGAGCAGGTCAGGTGTTATGTTTGGTTTAAAAAATAAAAATTGAATGTTGTGAAGCATACAAAACGACAATAAAGTTTGTCTAAGTCTCAGTCTAAGTGAAGTTTATCATTCCCAAACTTCCCACTAAGAAACTAATAAAAAGGGAATTTGCACTGAGTGTTTTAAAAGTGTATAATATCCCAGATCAATACTGTAAAAAATCTTCTTATGGCATCTGTTTTCCACAGGTAAAGGTGACGATGCATATAAATTATGTTGTATGTAATCTGAGTCCCTTTCTTCTTTATTTTTCTTCTTCCTGTCTCAGAAAGAAATAGAGACTGGCATGATATGATTCCAGTTTACTATTAAAGCCCTCGTTAAGTCATTTTATTGCTCCTATATACTTTACAAGAGAAAGATTCATTCTGAGTAACAATGCCATACGAGAGCCATATCCTTCACACGCTGCTTCACTGGATAATAAGGTGGATATTGTAACTGGTGTTTAACAGTCTGGCGGTTTGTATTCACTATTAGATATTAGGTAGAACAGTGTAGTGATAGAGACTGTTTTTTTTCTAAAGAAAACTTCAAATCCTCTCTACAATCATCTAAAGATTAATGGAGTAAAGTTTCATAATTCATAAAAAACAAAAGTAATTCCTCTATTCTAAAGGGTATATTTGGCACAAGAATAAGTGCTTCCTACCAAAACGAACAGCATTCTCACAGTGAAACATGGTGAAGGGTGCATCATGCATGGCTTTGAAAAAATGATAGAGATGTAAATGTTTTCCCATAAGGAGCTGAAACATGGCTTTGTTGTATACTTCTAAAAAAAATACTAAATGCTGAAAATGAAGTCTGTTTCCTCAAGGATTAAGAGCATGAACTCTGAAGCTACCAGATTATCACAGCTAGTTTTTACCTTCTCTCCTCAGCATATTGACTTCATGATAGTTTGATGTGTACAAGATATGTGTTAAATTAAAGGCCACAAAAGTGTTGTTTAATTATTTATAACAGTCACATTTTTTTAACATCACAAAAAAGGATATTATCATGGCTGCGTGTGCTCTCCAGTGACGCTGTATATTGTACATTTCACAGCCTCAATAGTTGTTCAGTTTTAGCTCTGTTTTCCCAGCACTGGCTGCTGCACCTAAACTTTCCATGCATGTACACACTCGCACACACTTCCTTTGGGTTGTGCAGCTCCATGAAATGTGCCCACTAGCCTTTTATAGACACGTTAAGATCGTCTGTGGGATAGATGTGCGATAAACCTAACAGACACACACTTTGGAGATGCATTTGCATTACTCAAGATCTGATAAAAGTGCAGAGCCATCAAAATACTCAACACACAGGCATCTTAGCACCTTCAAAGGCTCGAAAGGTCGCAGTTGTGCTCAGGCTCAGCTGTAGACGCTGTTGCAGCAAAAGCACCGGTTCCCACGCACCGCTCTACTGGGGAAGTGAAAACAAGAGCAACAGGAACCGCCAAACTGTGAGAGGGAGGGGCGGGAGAGGGGGGGGTGAGAACAGAGGAGATGACAGGGAGGTAAAAAAGATGAGAAGGAATTTAACCAATTGAGAGAGTTTGGAGGAACAAGAGATGCAGAGAGAAGAAAAAGAAGCAGGAATGGACTGCATTGTGCGCGAGTGAGACGAGAGTTCCTTCAATGAATGATAGCAGGAGGAAGAGAGAGTGAAGTAAGAGGAGGAGTGGAAGAGAGCAGGGCGATAAAAAGGACTCGTCTGTCCTTTGATCTTCTTGGACAGCCGCAAGCTGAGAAACCGGAGGAATGTGAGAGGCTGGGGCGCAGTTAATGTTAACCTTCACCAGCTATTAATCAGGGGCAGGACGGATGGATATGTCAAAAAAAACAAGAAAAACTCACACCTCAAATCCGAATCCCTGTTATTCAACTCAAGTCGATGGCGTCTGATTACATCAGTACCTTTTTTATTTTGATATATAGGAAATTTAAGATGAGCATTTCACTTATCTGCACCATATGTGTACGTTTCCAAGGAGACAAGAGGAAGACACAGTGATAAGGGGTTGGAGTGGAGGGGCAATGAGGGGGGGACAGGGGGCATTCCATACACTCGCCAAGACATTCCGAGGGAAACCATCCCAAATATTTCCCACTGTGTGTTGAGAGGGCTTCACATCTCCTGTTGCACACATACATTTTCACATGGTGTTAGAGGTGAACCCTACACTGACTGTGCTCGTCAAAGGAAACTCGTTAATCTCTCACTCATTGTTCTGCTCCGTACACACACACACACACACACACACACACAGAATCATACAGTAATTAGTTGGAGTTTTAAAGCATTAAAACCCAGCATGTTTTTTGTGGTTGGCAAGTCAGCAAAAGCCATTGTGATTGAACATTTATGCACAATTTTAGAAATTAAAAGAACCATTACCATAAATTGAATACAGCCTAGTTGTGGTTACTCTAGGACTTATGTTTGTTGTGGATATATCCTCTTCAGTTTAATGAGAAGTTGACTCATGGAGGCAGAGTGTTCATCACAGATGAAAAAAGAACTTTAGTTCAAGGGAAAGCATTTGCCAACATTTTGTTTTATTTATGTATCTGTGGTTAATTTTTTTCTTTTGCTTATAAGCTTTCATCTGGCACATTTACATGATGGATTACCGTCATTACTTCATCCACAAAATGGATAAATGCATAACAAGTAAAAAAAAAAAAAAAAGGAAATGACATTAAGAATAAAAAGCAAAGAACATCAGTTGAAAAGCCTGAAGCTTGAAGCTGTAAAGCTCTCTGTTTTTTTTCTGCTTTTGATTTTTGAGGAAAGTTTCCCCGTCTCAGTTCAAACTGCCTGTTGAGAAGGTGTTAGAAGTTTGGGATAATGTTCAGACATCAGTTCCTTCGCCGCCACTGAAACAGATCCTTAACAGATGCTGCGTTTGAGTTTTCTTAGAAGCTTCAGCTGGGAATAGGGTCACACCTGAGTGTGGTTGTAAGTTGAAAAATGGTGGGATTTACTATATGTTTTGGTGTTTAGTGCTCTTAACTTCTCTTGTGTCAACTACTGTAACCTTAGAAGTGCAAAGTTTATAGATTATATTGTTAAATATGCCTTTGAATGCTGTAGATGTAGTTAGTCAGGACCACTGACTTAACTAGTCTGATTACACGGAGCGTTTCTGTTTTACTCTGAGAAAATTTTACCACCAAGTTTCAGACGAATATAGAAAATGAATGTTGACACAGCTCAGTAACCCTCCCAGCTCCCCTCCCTATCCTTTGCAGGGCTCTGTAGTTTGCATTATTGCTGTCAGAGCCTGACAGAAGAAGCAGTTTGGTAAACAGTCTGGACAGCAGCTTTGATGAAGATAAAGTAGCAGCCATTAAAAATGGCCCTTCCCAGTCATAAGCCAGCCAAATGGCAGCAAAATCCCCTCCAACTTCCAGCCACTGGCCTTCTAATAGGCGTGCATATTGTTTTTTTTTTTGTTTTTTTTTACTAAAATCCACCCTTTCACTGAATTACAAGGCCTTAACAGGAGATGACGCTTCTCTTTAGATCTTAATGTCCACAAATCATGTCAGAGAGAATATTTTAGTACAAAGATTGATGATTATAAAGGAATTGTAGGGGGCTAGCCAGGGGCCCATCAAGGAAAGTGGAGAAATTTTGAATGGCAACTACTGTATAAGGATATTTAAAAAGAGTGATTGGTTTTTTTCTGTCTCCTCAGAAAGTGAACTCGCAGACTGACCATGATTAGTGATTTTAGCCTCAAATTTTTTCTTAACGATTTGTTTACCGCTTGGATATCATCTGTTGGCAATCTATTTTGTCCTTAATGACCAGAGTAAGAACGTCGTTTCTAGCTTGGCTGTAATATTTGAAACCTGGATGTTTTTTGATCGGGCATGGGAGACTCCACCATCCGTGCACTAATTTATAGCTTAACGTAGTAAAAACTGAAAACCAGACACCCTGGCTACATTATGTGCTACACTGAGTCATACTGTAGGGATGTACTGGGGGTTGTTAACGTCTCATTAGTTGGCATCTGTCAGCACACCTGTTTATCTATCAACAACTCTGAGAAAAGCAGGTATCTGCAGGGTTTTTTTTATTCTCTATTTATTACTATATATTTATCATTTCATGTCAGGGAGTAATTAATATGTTTCCCGTTTAGAAAAAAAAATCTTTATATTACAATAAATTGTTCCTTGTTAAATGTCTATTTCTATAACAAATATAAAAAAATATATATCTTTAACAACTTTTTAAAGAATGGGCCTCATTACAGAAGTAAAAAATAAAATAATACAAATAATATAAAAAGAAAAGTCATATAATCTGAAAACAACTAATAAAAACTACTGATCGAGGCAAGATGTGCAACATGTCATGTGAATATTTTAATGCAAGATCAACTAACTTGACAACATTCTGCTAAATCTCCTTTTATTACACAGACACACCTGTACTGTAAATCTTCAGACCACATCTGTCACCCCTTCATCTACTCTCCATCTTTCTCATAATGCATAAACATATATGAAATATGATGGCAAGACTCTACTTGAACAAAGTGAGAAATACCCAAACATTCCATGTTTAGTGAAATAATAAAGCCAAGGAGGTGCGATGGAGTGAAATGAATTAAAGTTTGACTGTCGGAGGAGGTTTTCTGAACTTCCCATCCATTTACTGTTCCAGATGTTATTTCAATAGCAGCTCTAACTGTTCTTTCTTTTGACTAAATGAGAACAAATCCAACTAGTGTCCTCTGGATACCGACATGTCCAACTGCAAGTGTTGACCAATAGAATCAAATTTTAATTTATAATTGCAGAGTTACATTATATATATGATGTAGCCTAATCGAAGGGACAATTGCTTCTAAGAAAAGCAAATGTAACCCTTTAGTGAAAACTGGATAACAGCTGACTGATTGTGCAAGAATACTATGTCAAGTTCGGAGCACGAGGAAAATGTGTCTGTAACTTAGAGAAGATTAGAAATGGGAGAAAAATTGTGATGTGACATTATCTCCTCCTAAATCACTCGTAAAAATGCTTCTTGCATGAGGCCCACTAGCTTTAAAAGAAAACAAATTGCACATAACTGCATGAAACCCAAAACGTCAGTCAGTGACACAGGCTGTAATCTTTGACTTTATTGAAGACTTATTGAAGTATTGAAAATGTAACATCACAGATTTTGAATAAAAATATAGTAGATATGAATACATTTCCTCCTAATTTAACGTTATGTACATCCAGACATATTATTCCTCCTACTATTATTCCACCTATTATTCCTCCTCCTAAAGTTCAACTTTTTTATTTACTTTAATCCAACTGTTTTTGGTATTCTTTTTTGTTTCAGCATTTTTTATTTTATTTTTTATTTTTCTGCTTGCTTTGATTCCGTTTTATTTTCCTATATTTTAATCATGTAAAGCACTCTGCATTGTCTTTGTACTGAATTGTACTTTACAAATAAGTTTGCCTTGCCTTTCCTTGCCTTGCCTTACTCAGATTAGACTGGCTGTTTGAGCCCCTGTTCCCTTTCTGTCATCTCAAACCTTTCTCTCCTGGCAACTAAACCAATTTATCCATGCAGCTGCTGTCCTCCACTGAATGTTTTTTTTTTTTAGTGTCATCCTTTGTAAACCCAATGGAAAGCCCAGTAGATCAGCAGCTTTTGAAATACTTAAACCACTCTACAAGTCACCAAAAACTCTGCCACCTTCATATTTGGTTTAATCCCCTTGCTTCCAAATTAGATTACTTGTTTTAAACTTCAGTAAATCACCGTTGCCATATCTAGATGCACACATTAAATTTCTGCCATGAGACTGGATAAGCTGCTGTTTTTATTTACCAAACAAATATGCAAATGTACCTATTAAACTGTCCAGCAAGTGTTGCATTATTTAATATATTTATTATTCTTTAAGCATGCATTGTTTGTAATTATTTTAATCTTTTCACTTTAATTTTGCAGATTTCTTTATTTTTTGCTGAAATATACAAATATCTTAACAGAAAATCTGCAGCTCTTTGAGAACAGACAGCGGCAGACATTGGTACAATCAGATATATATCAGTCAGCAAGCATTTCTAATCGGATCTCCTCTTTTTTTTTTTTTCCCCACAGCTTAGTTGACATCAGTTTAGCATAGCAATGCAATGACACCTGTGCGGCATGAGTGTGCATGATAGAGATCTCTGTGTCTGCATACTTGTCTGAGACACTAGGTGTTCGAGCATCACTGTTTTTCTCTCTGGAACATCTGCTTTTTAGGGTAACCGATGAACTGATGAGATGTTGGGAGTTTTGCTTCAGGGATCACTAGATATAAACACAGCTTTGAACAAAATTGACAGTTTAGAAAAATTACAGAACTAAGTTATCTTTATCTTGTCTTGTTTTTCACATTTTTGCTTGTTTCTGTTCTCTGTATTTAAAGAAAATGGCAGCTGTAAAATCTGTAGCTCCACCGGGTTCAAAATGTTCCTGCCTGGGATACATTAGAATCTGATAGTTTACATAAACTTAGCTTTTTTTAAACTTAACACAAGAGTGAGAAAAGAGCAGCAGCATCGATGTGTTTCATGGTTCTAAATTATATTAACCAATTTACAATTAGATGTACTCTGAACCTACCAGTTGCTATTTTTAAGAACAGTTGATTGGATGTTTTTATAGTCTTCTAGTCTCATATTTTCCTTCTGCATGTTTAACATGAAACTAAAGTTTGTCTTGTTTTAAACCAGCTGAAACTGAATTTTACTTCTTTTTATGGGACTATATGTTTATAGACTATATTGTTCTTAAACGTTTCTGATATGAAGTGTATTTCATTGCATCTATAGCTAAACTACTTCAGCAAATCAAACAGGAGACCTTTAACGCCCTTCTTAATTGGATTCCCACATCTGTTATCTAACACAGGGTGGTGCTTATATTCAACTCAGATCCAAGGTTTTTCAGTGATGTATTATTTGGTGTGGGAGTGAACTGTATGTGGGAAACATATTCCACTTTATTTTCAGCATTTGAGCTCAACGGACACTTTGGGTACTAGCCTGACTTTCTGAGTGCATCGGTAGAGTAAAATTAAATTTGGTTTAAAAGCTAAAACAGGCAGATAAAGTTTACTGCGAAAAATAAACCAGTCTTAAATTGGACGGGAAAGAGGATTGTGAATAAATGTATATACATAGACTGTTGCTCTAAAGTCTGTGTGTATCTGAAGAAGTTCTTTAGAGTGATTATCTAAAATAACCATCCATTCAGGTTGAAAACACCTTTGCTTATAGATGGTTCAAGTGGTGGTTAAAGCTTTTTTTCCTTTTATTCTGCTTCCAATTTCTCTCATCACTTGTTTTCCATTTTGTTTCTAGGTAAATTGTCAAAAAAAAATCTGTGTATCCTCTCCTGTTCCTTTGTGGATTTATTTTGATGTCATTCCGATTGCATGTATAGATAACAATCTCATCACATTTTAGAATCAACATCAGCTGCCCATTGCAGTTTTTTTTTTTTTTTTTTTTTACATATAGTAGCAAATAACAAGCTGGTTTTGTACTGGAAATAGTAGTATTCTAGGCTTTATGAGGTAATAAAAAAAGATTTAAGATGTTTGAATAAAAAAAAAATTGCCCCTAATTGAACATACATATGACAGTAAAAATAGAAAAAGTAGAGCCTTAGATTAAAAACCTGTTAAAATATATTTTGGCCCCTTTTCCGGTTAACGCAGACATACCAAGTTTTGAAATTTCATTATAATAGTTATGATTGTTGCTCCCTGATTGTGAAATTGCGATTGGTTTTCACTTGAGCGGGGTCTGTTACTATCAGGACAAGAAGTTTATTCTGGAAGTTTTATGTGATGCCTTCAGGAATAGTGCGTATCACGTATGTGCTGCCAGATTTTATTGCAAGGTTAGTGCACACTTAAATGTGCTTTTTCCCTACTTAAATAGCAAGAAAACAGTGCTTTATATCATTTTTGCAACATTATCTGTCTCTTACAGAAGCATGTTTTTACCGTGACTCCTGTTGGCACTTCGCCAAAAGTAAATTCTGCGCATCATCCTGTTAAATCTGCTGTTTTGACAATAAAAACATCTCCAAGAAAATAACATAAATATACATTTGAAAGTTGTTGTTTATTTGAAAATTTTTGAAGAAAAAAAAAACAGAAGTTATGGGCTATTTTGGTCACATATCTAGGTATTCAGTAAATCACTGCTATAAAACAATGCTTGCGGTAGTTAATTTCAAATCGCACATCCTCCATTAACAAATCTGTGGTCCAGCAGCAAAAATAAGAACTTAGCACAAACAATACTAAAAGAATAAAGGATATATAATATAATACCGGTACTTGCAAAAACACATAAGATATGTCTTTATAAAAGAACACAGTTAATTTGTTTATTTTGACTTTTTTTTCAACCCATCAAGTTGAACTGGAAAGAAAGAGATTATATATATATATATATATATATATATAAATTATACACATGAATAGACAAACATATTTCTACTTGGAAGACCCAGGAAATAAACACAGGAACAGAAAATATTTCCTTTTATATTATTTTTATTTCATTGCGCTTTTACTTTGAAAGATTTTGAATAAACTTCCAGTTCTGCCATTGAAGGAGACCTCACAATGCAGGTCTGCAGTTAGACTCTTGTTTCATATTATGATTTTTCGTTCCTCTGCTCCAGCTTCTTCTGTCTGAGCCCCAAAGCAGGACACAGTCAACCAATAAATCTTCCTCTTTTTGTGATCCCCTCCTGTCCTCACCTCTGTATGAGTGATATCACCCCGAAGCAGGATAACCGTTTCGGATCCTGGACAGACAGACGCACCACGGGAAACGATTGTCATCCAGCCGTAGCTCCTAGAGTTATCTCTTGAGGATCTGGTTGACCTGCAGGGATGCCGGGGCCATTGTTCGGCTTTCCTCCTTAAATAAATGACTGTGTGAATGTTGCCTGCAGGTGCTTCAATCTTAATGTTAATTTCCCCAAGCAAAAATATCAGAAAATATCCCATCCTAAATATTGAATAAAGTGAGCGCTGAGTCTAAAATGGTTCTATGCTTACACTTTTAGATCTTAAATAGTATGATTAAGTATTATGTGTTAACTTGTCCACATTATTCTCCATATTATCACATATATGTTTAATTAGCTTACAGTAGTTGGGTCAATGTTTTGGGTTCCCTGGGATAGAAATCTGTCTTTAAAGCTTCATATCCGTTAAGTTACCTCTGTTTTTTCCTCCATTGATCTCTATTGATATGATAATATATAAATTGTTTGTAGCAACATTCCCATAATTGTATAGTTATGTCCTCCAGCAATATTGAAATCTCTTGAAGCAAAATTTTACCCTCCATGGCATGAAAAGTTTTAATATATGGATAATTTATAAATACTGTGTTGTTGTATATTGACTTTCAATATTTTCATATTATATTGCATATTATATATGTAGATGTAGAGGTGTGAATGGTAATTAGTTGTTAAGGCTTTTTTCAAATGTGTTCATATTGTAAGTTATATATTTAAAGATAGTGGTTTAAGTCTTGTTTAATTATGGTGCCATTTCACTTTTTAAATGCATCGTGCAACATTGTTAGGATGTTGTTAGTATCACCAAAGTTTGGCGTCTGCGTTAATTGTGCATTTCTAGTCATACTGGACTTTTAAAGCGCTTTGCATGCAAGCCACATTGACCATGCGACACCCACAAACCCACAACTTTCCGACTGCTAGACGACTAGTCTTCCCATTGAGCCACAGCTGTAATCAAGTAATATTGATTTGCAATTTATAATAATCAGAATATAATCCTGGGTTAGAATTGAGCACAGCTTTTGCACTGTCCTTTTCTCAAACTTCTTTCCTTTAAAGATCCTAACCAGTTCTTCAACACTTGTTTTCCCTCACTGTATCAGTTTCTTCTCCTCTTCCTTTATTTGGCCTTCTCACTTTCCATCTTTGTCGCTCTCCCTCGCTTCTGGTTCTCACCCGGTCTCCGTGTTCTGCTCGGCTCCACTCCCTGTCTCACTCTCCGTTTCAGATTAGCCAAGGCGAGGAATCCGGTGCAGCCGGCAGCTGGAATGTCCTGTTTGTCTTGCTGTGTTTGTGTGTGTGTGAGAAGTTGGTGAGGTTGGTGCTGCTTTTTTGATTTTGATGTGTTCCATTGTCTGAGAGCCAAGCTGCTTCCTGTCCCTGCTTTCCCCAATCGCCTCGGAGAAATAAGAGAGGGCAAACAAGACGATAGAGGGAAAAACTGAGGATGAACAAGTGGGGAAGAGAAGGGTGGGATGTGATGGGGGGGGGGGGGGGGTTGGGGGGGGGGGGGGGGGGACTGTAAGGGGAGAGAGAGGTGAAGCAGGAAGTGATGGAGGGATGTGTAAGGGATGAGAGCTCAGTATAGGAAGAGAAGTGAAAAGGAAGGAGAGAGCTTCAATAGGGCTTTTCCTCCAAACACCAATACAATGAAGTAGTGCGTAATTTCCCATACAGAGCACCTCACACCCCCCCATACACAAAAATACAGTGCACGAAAAGTTTCTCATAGCAGGTAAAGCTGATTTCTCCCAGTTTGAGCTCATAACTAACTATTTCGTTGTTTTTTAATATGCTCTGGTTCTGAACTGCAGAGGAAGCATTGATATGAAAGGATGAGGGAAGAACTGGCAAAACAGCAGAGGATGAGGAAATCTAGGAAGCAAGCAATAAAAACAAAGAAATTGTATAAACTAGTAAAAAGATTAAATGGATCTGAGCCTGTCATATATTTTGCTGTAAAAATGTGGATTTGTTTATGTTTGTGCGCATTCCTTTTTGGCCACCTGAGCTAAAACCATTTTTCATATTTTACAGTTGAAATGAGGTCCGGTTGTTGGAAAGTGAGGACATTTTCCTGGTCCTACTTTACCAGGGTTAGAGTTAGAGCTAAAGAGTGAATAAAGTTTAGCTTAGCATTAGGGTGAGTATGCACTGGTAATGGTGAGGGGTTGGGGAGAAAGGGTAAAAAATGACTGAAAATCAATGGTAATCAACACATGGTCCTCACTTGATATAGCTAGATGAGAATATCTGTGTGTTTGTGTGTGTGCGGCCTGGTCTTTGACGTGGCAGAGCGCAGCATTCCTGCTGGGTGGTGATGTCATGAGAACTAGATCTCCACTTGCAGACAGAGAGCCCTGTTTATGTTCCCCTCCAGAGGAGAAACCACACTGCGTGTCTGCGTGTGTGTGTGTGTGTGTGTGTGTGTGTGTGTGTGTGTGTGTGTGTATGTATGTGTCTGTCTGACTTGGATATTGGCTCATGGGGGAGGTGGGGAAGCCAAGAGGCACTCGAGAGGGTCTACTTTCCCCTGCCGCTCAGGGAGAGGGAACCACTTACTGATGCCTTCCTCTCAAACATACCAGAGAAAGAGGAAGTTTCTCATGTTTTGCCGAGCACGGTAGCTGCACAGCCAGACTGTGCTGCTGTGAGTGATTGCCCTATGCTTCCAAACAGTCCCCTAAGGGAGGTTAAATTCTTTGCAGTATAATAACAAACCTTGGGTCAGCTAATGACTAAAATACCACTCAGAGAAACAATCCTACAGTATTATTTTTGTCTCATAAAACCATATGTCAGTTTATTCTGAAAGTGAAAAAGTAGGTTTGGGATTTCTTAACACATTTTATTCCATCCGGATGATAATTAAAATCTCTTGATTCAATAAAAATGGAAAGGTAATGCTTTGGAGGTGTTGTAAGAACAAACACACACCATCATGCTTTTTCTCTCACAGAAACTGCTGGTATGATTCTCATTGTGTCTGTGGTCATGGTTTAATGGTTTCCCTTGCGATAGTGAAATGTGATCTTTGGTCTTTTCAGCTTTGTGAATCGTAGATCATTCTCCCACACTCTGCACCCACCACAACATAAGCGAGCCTTCCAAGATTTTTCTGCCCCATGCTGCACTCGCCTGAGGATGATGAAGAACTCATGTCAGCAGGGCTAATACCTGCCAGTGAGAAATAGCTGGGAGGTTTAGGGCTGTTATTATCACAACTCTGAGGCACACGGACCCACTTTAGCGGATAGAGTGACTCCTCAGCATATTCTCATGTTCTTTTGGCAGCTGTCTACTTGGGATCCTTTTTTACAAAGATATTTTATAGACATTTTTTTCATGTAATTAAAACAGCAAAACCCGAGCCACACGTTTGGGGAGGTTGTTAATTGCTCTATAAAACGATCGCTTGATAAAACTACATGTGGCCTGTGACCTGATGCAATTTCACATAAAAAAAAAAAATCAAACCACTTTTGAGCTCGATGCATTGTCCTTGAGCTTCTGATCATAACCAAATATAAGTATGTTACGTTGTGTAAAAAACAAAACGCATTATGAAAGAGAGAGTAAAGTGGAGAAAAGACAAAAAAAAGAAAACACGTAGAGCATCTGTGGCTGATTTCTGATCTCTGGTTTTGATAAAGGTTCGCCCAGTAGGGGATGCCAGTCCGAGATTCTCTGCCAGCTATAATTGACAGACTGAAGTTATTCCTTTTAAGCCTTCTTGATGTGGGCAGCCATTTTTTTAAAGCAAAGACAAAGACTGTTTTAAAGGTTAGTATATCAACTTTAAAACTGTATTTCGCAATGCATCAAAACCCTTATTTACTGTAAATGTGAAACTTAAGAAATGTTTCAAACCTGTCAAGTAAGAGATTGAAAGCTCTAAGAAGTAAAGCAAAGCAATTTGTCATATGTGGCCTTCCTGTTACTCCATCCAGTTCAGTTTTCTGGTGTTATGAAATTCTCCTAAAGTCTCGGATATCTGCCACATTTTCAAGATTTTCCATCAGACCAGAAATGACGGGGATTAAAGGAAATCCTTGTGGAGACACACAGGAATGGTTTAACAGCCTTGCTGATGAAAATGAGGTGGCAATGTTAAAAGTCTGCTATCGAACAATGAGTGGCGCCAATTTAGGAGGGAAATTCAACACTGCTTGTCACTTCAATTTTATTAGTTTAGAATACTTTTGCAATATTTTTTTTTTATTCTGTGTGGTTTATTTCTGGCTGAGAAAAAAAATGTTATGATTATATTGTGCTTCTCATTGTTTTTCTGTAGCTACTAAGTCCTTGATTCAGGAAAGTAAACCTTCCTGTCAGGAGGGGTATAAAGCTGGAGATTCAGCTGTTTTGCAAATGTATAATAATGATCTTTCCAAATCTAACCTATTAAATTTTCTTGAAGGGAGACAAAATTATCCAACAAAATCCTATTTTTCATTAAATAAATGTGTGTTGGATTAGTTAAAAAAAAAAAAAATTGTTGGCTCAAGCCTCTCAAGAGTAACTATTGTGGATGGATTTATTGAACTAATACAATTTGGTAACTCCGTAGATTAAAAAGGATGTGCCATCAAAAAAAAACACCAAATTATTAAATAATAAAGTCACATTAGCTCTCTGAATTTCATAAAGAAAGTTGACTTTGACTTTAATTTGCAAGCACTTAGGATGCTGCGCTTAACCGCTGAAAAAGTTTGAGATTATGTAACCAGTATATTTGCTTATATTTGCCCCAAATCTCTCAAAGTTTAAAAGCTTGACATGCATAACGACATCCTAACAGTGATTGTCACCCTGGAGAATGAAGAAGATCTTGTTCATAATTGACACAACACAAAAAGGGGAGACACTCGGTCCTTTACTTTGCTTACAGTAAAAACTTCCTCCTTGGTGTTAAGAAGTTGTTGGTGGTAAATTATCTCATCCTTCCCTCCTGTGTTTCCCTAATGCTAGGTTACTAACTGCATAATTTCAGTTACAGCTAGGCTCATGATTGCTGTCTCTCTGCATGATGAATGTGTGTGGTCTATTGTCTGTGCTTATTGTCACGAAGGAGTTAGGATTTTTAAAGTCTGTGGTTTTATTGCTCTTCCTGCCTCATGTTTACAGTTTTGGACCGTTAAAACGACAGTACCAGTGAAAGTAAAATAAATTATGACCTGGTTCACACCTTCAGTATTATAGGCTGACATGTAAAACCTGCACCCACATGAGGAATCATTGACCTACATACCTTTGACATAGTAAACATAGCTTTACCCAGCATACATACAGGCTGTATTAAAGTGCAAACTCAGAAGTGTGTGAGATTCATGAGAGTTAACAAACAAATCTAAACCTCATGTAGATGTAGATCATACATGGTCCCCCCCCCCCTAGATTTTGTGGTCTGTTAGCTGAACCACAGTATTTTGTGTGAGTGCGTCGTGTTTGAGAGTTGATGCTCCTTCAATGATCTGCTCTTTTTTCTCATGAGTCAAACTGTGACTGTTATATTCGTGACTGGGTGTACATTCAGTTCTGAATGTAGATGTGTGAAAACTGTGTACATAGTTTTAAATCTGCGATCTGTTTGTGCATGTGTAGCTGAGGTTTGTGGAATGTGCGCCTTGTTCAGGCCTAAAACCCCAAGCTATGTTTTGCTGTGGTTCCCTCTGAAGCTCACAGTTTGTGTGATGTGATGCTGTCAAGCAGGAAGGTTTTGTTTGTTTAGCGTGCTTTAGACAATTATCTTTTTTTTTGTGCTTCTCCTCTCTTACTCCAAAAGTCAGAGTAAAGTAAAGGTCCTAGTGGGATAAGACCCCCACCCCTGGGAGCAAAGGGGTGTAAGGCTGAAGAGGTCAGGATGCTTGGCCTGGGAAAGACCTAAAAAAAAGAAACCATTTAGGGGTCAGGGGTTGTGGATCGCTGATTAGATGTCATGATAGAAATCAGCCAAGAATAGATCAAATAGATGAAAAATAACAGAAAAAACTGATTCACAGAGAATATAGTTAGGTTTAGGATGGAATACAATATGAACATGCAATGTTAAAAACACAATATATATATATATATATATATATGTACATTGGACATTATAAGCGTCATACATATTTTAGTCTTTTTTTATTCAGTAGCATAATAGGTTCCTTTTTGTTATATAATATAAATACAACTAAATTTGATAATATGTACAGGAAAAAATGTTTTGTATCTAATACAGCTAACACGGTAACTTGTTCAAATATAGTAGTGTACTATTTGTCTTTAGCTCTGCAAATTGTGAAAAAAATAGTTTGCCCTTCATGTAATCGAAATGTATTCATGATCAAAGAGAAAATTCAGGTCTATAAGCAAATACTGACTAAGTAATAAATAACCAATCGATAAGATCAATCAACTTAAGTTTAATGATTAATGAATGTGCCTGTGGTGTACAGAGCTTCATTAGAACGTCAGGACTACCGATATACATGTATTGCACAAGTATGGTGGAAAATTCAACCAATTAGGTTTCTGGGGACTGTTTATATGATTGAGTGTTTTTTGTTTTTTCTATTTCCTCCTCCATCTCTTGGAAGCCAGTGTCTAATCTTTCTCATCGGAACTCCATCCCAGGGTTTTAACTGAAGCTTTGCCGACTGAAGGAGTTTGCTTTGTTGTGTGTGTACTCTCTGGGGACGACACAGATTGTCTGTAGACTAGATAACTGTAAATACCAGACGCTGCAAAAGCAGTTTTGATAAATCAGGTGGCTGTGGATCAGGAGTCAAGTGGAAGGTCAGCAGATAGACCCCTTGCATCTTTGAATGCTTAAGTGTCCTTGAATGAGAGGTGGCTGCCCCTACTGATATTTTATGTGACTTCCAAACATAAAGTAGGGCATTACAGTCCAGTTAAAGAAAGGTTCTTACGGTTTATGAACATGAGGTATTTCTCCACATGATTTTCACATCTGGAGCTTTACGCATACCATTTTTTATGTAATTGTCTGTAGATCATTCAAAGTGGATGCACATCATCTGTGAACAGAAACAGAGTTAAACTATTCTATTGTGGGCTGTATTTTAGGGATTATTTTCCTGCTCAAAGGTAACCACCTTTCAAGGATTTGTTTGACCTCCATTCATTTTGTCTGTCAGTCTGCTTTGCCTCAGCATTGTCCATACCAAGGTGAAACATTCCCACAGCATGATTCTGACACCACCATGTGTCATTTACCCCATTTACACTACCCTTGAAAAACCGTGCCAGACCGGTCCAAGCTCAGTAACTGAGATAACTTATCGTGTGTAAATGGAAAGCAAACTGAACTGAACCGAGCTAGATACAACTGAACAGAGATAACTGCAGACCAGTTCCAGAGGTGGGCTCGGCTCGGTTTTTCCCTAGCTCGGTTCTCTGATTACAAGAGTGCATGTGCAGAACGCATCATCTCCGTCTGGCTGCACATCCCGATTCAAACTCCATTCCAGTAGATGGCGGTAATCCCCCTCCGGAAGTTGCTTGCCAACCAACACAAAACAGAAGAAGAAGAACAACTGTAAACAACCACGAAAGTTGCCGTCTTTGCCTGACCCTCCGCAAACACACAAGTACAACAATGATATTCAAACATAACTTTCTGAATGTGACGGGGCGCCGCCATTTTGATTTGCTTGATTCCCTCCTTCTTCGTCGTCTTCTTGTGTTTTATGGCGGTTGGCAAACAACTTTTGGTGCATTACCACCACCAACTGCTTGATTCCCTCCTTCAATACTGACAGTAATACTGCAGATTGTCACTGGGAGGCGAGGAGTCGAGGAACCGAGATAGCGTGATGTGTAAACGGTCATCAGAACCAAGCTCGGTCTGGTTAACTGATCCGAGCTCGGACCCGTCTCGACATGGATCGGTTTTTCAAGGGTAGTGTAAATGGGGTAATTGTGTGTTTTCTTTAAACATACTGTTTTGCATAGAGGACGAAAAATAAAACAAAGGAAATTCTTCTTTTTAAACAGATTTCTTTATGTCGCTCTTCCATTAAGGCTAGATATGGCTTGAGCTGTGGAACTCTGTGCCTCCTCCAGAGTTAACATTGGGGTCTCTTGGCTGAGGTCTTTAAAGAACAGCTAGAATTATACAGCAGATATTCTTTAAAGCTGTCAGTTAATGTTGAAGAATGCAAATGAATGCTAAAGTTTTCTTATTTTTATTCGGAAGCATTTTGAAAAATAAATCTTGTTGAGAGGCATTTTAAACTAGAAAATTCATCCTTCATAAAAAATAAAACACCAAATAAGCTGATCAGTGCTACCATTATTAGACTACTTCCTGGAGGAAATCAGACTTAACCCACAAGAAAAACAAAATAAATCTGAATGTGCATTAGATGTTATATTTAGAGATAATTTTTTTTGGAATAAATGGTAAATAGTTTCTATGTTTTAGATATTCAGTAAATATTTGCAAGCAATTCTCATGTTTGAGGTTGATCTTGACAGCAGTTATGTCTTTGCAAATCCAGTCATCATATACATTTAATGCTACACATGTGCACATCTTTAGAGGTTTATGGCTGTGGCTGTACGTAGTAGTGTAATATTACTACTGTGTTTGGGTGTGGGTGTTTATGGTTAGGGTGTAGTCTTTTTTTGTATGGGACTTGGCTATCTAGTAACTGTGGGACTTTTTAGAAGTGTAAGTACCAGAGTGAGAAGAAAAAGTACCAACAAGTCTGAGCAGCTAGAAGCATCCTTCTTTGTTGCTAATGGAAACTAGAGGTGAGTAGAGTGCCTGAGTACCTGTCTGTCTACATGATCCCATGGACCTCCTACACACACAAATGCTTTCTCTCACAGGCCTCCTCGGACGCAGTCAGCCCTTTCTTTATTTCTTTCCCTCCATTTTCCTGCTGTCTATTTTGGTCAACTGGTGGCTCGTTCCCACAGTGCTGTTGTTCCCATGGTTATCGCCACAGAGATAGCGATTGGGGTTGGGGAGGGGGTTGGGGTTATGGTGGTGGGATTGACAGAGAGCGGGAGAGACAGCGTTGCTCTGTTCGAAGAGATAGAGAGCCTATGTGACTGTAGAGGAGGTGGGAGAGACGCTGGGGGGTTGAGGTGAAGGGCAAGGAGTTGAGTATGTGTGAGAGTGTGTGATGTACAGCTCCCATCAGCGTCACAGGTGGCCGGTGAGGATTTAGCCAACATGCGTTTTTGTTAGCCAGTGCTTGATTTTTTTTTTTGACATTTTAAGGGGCAAAATTGATGTTATTGAAAGGAGGACTAAGTTCAAATAAAATGATGTATATCTTCCCAAAGTCAAACTGTTTGTAACATTTGAGGCCATGTTGTGAGGAAAAAAAATGAGATGTGGTATAGAAATTGAGGTGGCAAAGGAAGTGGTGGGGAGGGGGAGAAACCGCAAGATGGGTAGGGGGTGGGTGAGGGCCAGCAAAAAGAGAGTGCAAACGAGCATGAGAGGGAGGGAGGGGGGTAGTCCGAGGCTCCGAACGAGGGATGTATTCAGTTCCCACACTTCTAATTACTGTGTCACTGGAGACTGAAAGGGGACTGCCCCTGGCCCTAGGGAATTTGCTGGAGCCAGTCGGAGAAAGGGTGCAGAGATGGAAGAAGGGAAGGGGATGGAGGAGACGACGAGAGGAAGTCAAGGAAGGGTTGAAGTACATTCTCTCCTTCGTCCTCTTTTTTGGTTCTACTTCACTGCATTCACACCACAGATGAACCCCTTCAGCTTGAGCCCCCAACCCACTCCCCCATACCCATATACCCCAACCTCTCATCCTGAGCCCACTCCTCCTTAACCCCCAAGTCTAGTCTTTCTCTTACGCCTTTGTTCTCAGTCTTGTACCACTTCCTTTTGAACCCCCACCTCCCTGCTTTCCTAATGCCATGAGCCTCTCCTGTATCTCCTGTTGACATGGACAAGGCTCCCAGAGACACTTTGATGTGAGTTTGAATTCACACAGCCACACACATGCTGGTGACTTATCCAGTATCATTATTACCACTTAACCCCATGCCCCTTCTCCTCTTTTGATGCTCTTGTCCAACTTTACAATAGCCAGCCTGCTGAGTTCTTCACTTCCTAATAAGGCTGTTGGATATAACTGTGAAACTATAGCTCTTTATTTGTACGATGATGTTCTCATGTGGTATGAACATGTGTTTGATAGACTAAATAAAATGGGATCACTCTCAGTAAACTTAACACTTCACATTAACAGCATCACTACATGAATCTTGGGTGATCTGATATTATAAAACCCCATTCACCTTTCCTTTTTGCAGCTGCAGAAGATTAATTCAGAAACTCAATCTCGTGTTACGCATATTTATTACACAGCGTATGTGTAATGGATTGTTTGAAGACAATCCTGCAATCGCCTTTTTATGTTTGTATTGATGTTTAAGTCTTCAACTGCAGTTCAGAAACCTGCATGGATCCTTAATCCAATATGGAATGACTAAACTGCTGGAAGTGAGCTGAAAAAAACACAATTAATTTACTCCCAGAGCTGGATTTTATTCTACCCACAGCAGACCACAGAGGCTTTTAGAATACCACCTCTATTGCCTCTGAGATGGAGGAGACATAGAAATCACAAAAGCAAGGCAAGCAGAGCTGTCTCTCTACATGGCTGCAGGATAACCAACATAAAACAGCTGGGTCCAGTCTCCTCATGGCTGACCTTAGGTCTCTCATCAGTTAGCTGGACGAGCTTTGACTGAGTATCATCTCATTCAAGATGGACAATTGTGAACCAGCCTCCAACAGACCTTACTAGATAACATTTCTAATGCTGCAGTGGAACATGTTTTGTTTCAGGCAAAAGATTGCAGATGCAGGGAAGATCAAGTTCACCAGTTGGAGAATGTAGCTCCCTGATTATTATAGCAGTCTACATGCCACTAGGAGCTAATGGTATTTTAGCCCTGGAGGAGCTTTACTGTCCAATTAGTACAGCTCATCTGCAGAACCAAGCCCAGCTTCCTCAACCTTAGGGATTCACTCAAATATGTGGTATTCTTACAGTTCGATGGATTCCACAGTGTCTTGGGGATATGACATGTCTAAAGACAGGTGAAGTCCTGGTTTACCTAGAAAATGCTTTGGTCCAGTCTGTGAAGTTTGCAGGAGATCTGAGAAGCAGGGGAAGACTGACAATCTGGAGTATCAGGACAACGGCTTTGATCAATTCGTGCTCGACTTGGAACAAAAAACATCAATATGCATGTCAATGTTATCTGCCTTGCTGAAGCACCCACAAAGTGAGCAGTGGTGATTAAGAAAAAGCAGGCACAACCCTTTCCCCTCGCTCTCTTTTTTTGACACAGAGCCAAGAGGAAATTAGTAGAGAGAGGTTTAAAAAGATGATAGAAATAAGAAAACTGGTAAGACAAAAAAAAGCAGTCAGAAGAAGAGAAGTTGGTTCCAGTATTAGGACGCTAAGGTAGCCAAAACTGACTTAATAAAACAAATAGTTTAAGTTCTAAAAAGGATAAGGCTATTAAAAAATAGGTTCTGGAGAAACAAATGTCTGTTTACTGTTAGTCCAGGAATGTCAATTTTCTGTAATAGAGTTGCACTTGTGTTTAATGTTCATATTTCTGTTAGACTTTAATCTTACAATCTAATTCATTAAGATGGCACTAAAGACAAACTTGTTTTCTTCATACAAAATATCCTTTAATCAGAGTAATAGTATTTGATTTGTGTTGTAAGCATTAGGCAAGGCAAGGCAAATTTATTTGTATAGCACAATTCAGTACAAAGACAATGCAAAGTGCTTTAC